>NC_134268.1:28524333-28639333 GCF_031893055.1 Leptodactylus fuscus
TTTTCATACCTCAGGCAACTCTATTTGTGGCGTACGTGCAGAAACGGCTTCTTTCTCATCACTCTCCCATACAGCTTCTATTTGTGCAAAGTGCGCTGTATAGTTGACCGATGCACATTGACACCATCTGCAGCAAGATGATGCTGCAGCTCTTTGGAGGTGGTCTGTGGATTGTCCTTGACTGTTCTCACCATTCTTCTTCTCTGCCTTTCTGATATTTTTCTTGGCCTGCCACTTCTGGGCTTAACAAGAACTGCCCCTGTGCTCTTCCATTTCCTTACTATGTTCCTCACAGTGGAAACTGACAGGTTAAATCTCTGAGACAACTTTTTGTATCCTTCCCCTGAACAACTATGTTGGACAATCTTTGTTTTCAGATCATTTGAGAGTTGTTTTGAGTAGCCCATGATGCCACTCTTCAAAGGAGATTCAAATAGTAGAACAACTTGCAATTGGCCACCTTAAATACCTTTTCTTATGATTGGATACATCTGGCTATGAAGTTCAAAGCTCACTGAGGTTACAAAATCAATTTTGTGCTTCAGTAAGTCAGTAAAAAGTAGTTAGGGGAATTCAAATCAATAAAATGATAAGGGTGCCCATACTTTTGCACCGGTCAAATTTTGGTTTAATGCATATTGCACATTTTCTGTTAGTACAATAAACCTCATTTCAATCCTGAAATATTACTGTGTCCATCAGTTATTAGATATATCAAACTGAAATGGCTGTTGCAAACACCAAAATATTTAGAACAAAAAATGATTAAGATTAATAGGGGTGCCCAAACTTTTTCATAGGACTGTATGTGCATTTTTCCATCAATGCCCCCCATCACCTGCTTCTTTGACCCTATGTTCCTACATATGCCGAGCAGCACAACATACAGTAAAGGCAGAGATCCTACACTATACATAACACCCTGCACTACAGCAACAATATAATAAAGCCTTACACATCAATGAACAAACAAATCGGCAGGTGATATGGGATGGGAGAGGGGGAAGAAGGGGGAAGAGAGGGAATGATAGCCCCATAAAGTATCAGCTACATGAAAGGGTAAAGAAATAATGTATTTATCCTCTTCGTCTTCTTCTTTGTCGTCCGGGTCGGCCAAGATGGAATGATCTTTGAGTAGGCTATGTACCAGCCTGCATCAGTCCTGGATGGACATCCTCTCCCAGTTCATGACCAGATCTTTCCTCACAATCCACAAAGTGTCCTTATCACAATTTATCAGGCGTCAGGCTTCCTAGATAGCCTCAGTGCTGTGGATCCAAGGGAAGGGTTCGTAGAGCACCAAGGGGTATTCTAGGGGGCTGATTCTGGGAACAACCCCAGAGCTCATTTTCCAAGTTATCATGGTCTGTGCAAACATACACTCCCAGAAGAGATGCAAGGGTGCTTCCAAAATGGGCACCTCGGACAAGTCCTAGTCTTGCATGGTCCAGAGTCTCATGGTCCAGGGTCAGGGCCTGTGCCGTTCTTAACGGCCAATGCATGCCAATTCTTTGTACTTGTTTGGTTAACCTGCTATTAATTTGTCAGCCAGTGTCAGGGTGCTCTGGAATCGACCCCATTAAGACCTTTGCTTGGATATGCTTGTGGATAGTCTTTGGTTTCCACACATCAGGTATGAGTCTGTCTAGCTGATGTATCCTTACAAACATGAGCAGGAACTGTTAGTATTAGGGAATGTCAGTTAGTATCACAGGGTATAAGGGAGCCCCCTCTTTTCAAGATACACTATATTGCCCTTGGGTCCAATAATATTGGACCCAAGGGCAATATATTAGGGAATGTCCTAGTTAGAAAAGCAGGAGCTGTCCCATCCCAGCCTTCTCCAGAGAGGCCGGAGAAAAAAGTGATGCACACAAAAGCGTAGGGTGGGAAAACCCAAATGGACGACGAACTGGGCTCTTAAGACGAAGGATCCAAGGTCACTTCTTGTGGATGAAACAAGTCTCTATTGAAACATCCCTCCCCTTTGTCAAGTGCGATACTAATACAAACCACTATCAAGGTATTCGGATGAGACACGGATCTGCCCACCAAGCAACCACGATCAATCCTGATGCTGAAATGATTTTGATTTCTTTTATTTTTGTTCCCACCAGAAGGGATATAATAAATTGTGTCCATGCCAAGATACATCTCGTAACTGTAACTGGTGCCATCATTTTCATTTGCTCAAGGTTCTTTAAGGCACTTAATGCATCCGATACCATAAATTTGGAGGTGAACTAAGGCCTCGTTGTCCATAGAGATTTACGCTTGGTTGTTTGTGATATCCTTGTCTGGTCCTAAGTCAACTGTATTTCTGACTCTGAGTCATTCCTGTAAAAGTTTCAGTGGTTTTATTCCAAATTTCATTGTATCCAATATTCTGTTTGGCTGAATATTTTCAGTGGGATTAGGTATTTTTTGGGGATGTAGAAGATCATAAGCAGAAATAATAATTTCCTCTTACAATCTGGCAAACATTAGGCTTAGTTTTGTCTTCTTTTTCATAAGTCGAAAAGAAGTTCTGATGAATATTAATCGATTGTATAAAAAAGAGAACGGAGAGAACCCAATTGGGAATATTTCATGGATTCGAGAGAGAGGAGAAAGTAAATAAAGAAGAGCCATTGTGTACTTTTTATCACAGATAAGAGACATTTTCCATGTCTAGATCTGGCTGTCATCATGCGACAAGCTTGGAGGAACATTCTCTTGGAGATATGGTATGGTCTCACCACAAGCCATAATAGGACATGCTTCATGTACAGTTCACATTGTAAGTGTCCCATCCCCGTGTCTTTGCATTCCTTGTGTTGTATTAAAGTAACCAATAATGGAGATGATAATGTTGTATATTCCGTACATAGTTAAATACAGATGGAATTTCATGTTATGTATTGGACGCAGACCTCGAAAAATAAACAGGGTAAGCCAAAAGGTTTACATGATCATGGAGCAGGACCGAGAAGCATTCATGACGTGGTCTGTATAGTGTATAAAAGAGAATTAGAAGAATATTGTGGCATTTTGTAGAAAGTACGTTGTGTACATGAAACATAAGATTTCACCAAAATTACCTAAATTGAGATTATAGTGAAGAACTTTTGCATTTAGGCAAGATGAAATGTAAGATTCTCCGACCAAGAGTTTCTCGTAGAAAGGTTAAATAGAATAACTGTAGTCATAGCTGTGGTTTGCTTCATTTAGGGTAAAATTTTAGTTTTGTGCCCTACTCCTGTATCGCAATACCCTGCCATGATCGGATGACATATAGGAATCTACTGGGAACTTTGTGCCTAGAGCATATACCTACTATCCCCCTACTAGCTAGACCCATGGCCGCCATAGACCTCACAATGTTATGATTTGTCGTAGGATTTAGAGATGAGCGAGTACTATTCGATCGAGTAGGTATTCGATCGAATACTACGGTATTCGAAATACTCGTACTCGATCGAGTACCACTCGCTATTCAAATGGGAAAGTTCGATGCAGAACCAGCATTGATTGGCCGAATGCTATACAGTTGGCCAATCAACGCTGGTTCTTCTCCTACCTTTAGAAGTCTTCTCCGTGCAGTTTCCCCGCGGCGTCTTCCGGCTCTTCATTCACTCTGCTAGGCATCGGGCCTGGGCAGAGCCGACTGAGCATGTCTGCTTGTAGTGCGGACATGCGCAGTCGGCTCTGCCCAGGCCCAATGCTTGGCAGAGTGAATTCAGAGCCGGAAGATGCCGCGGGGACGCTGCACGGAGAAGACTTCTCGGAGGATCCAGCCCGACCCTCACTCGTGGACTTGGTAAGTATAATTTGATTGAATGTTGCCTACCCCTGAAACGAGCATTTCCCCCCATAGACTATAATAGGGTTCGATATTTGATTTGAGTAGTCGAATATTGAGGGGCTACTCGAAACGAATATCGAATCTCGAACATTTTACTGTTCGCTCATCTCTAGTAGGATTCACAGAATTATGAGAAGGAGCAAAAGATAAAGAATGAGTTCAGAAGCCAAGCATTTTGGTTTATTGGGTTGACGGCGTTGGGCAATCGGTTTTGTTAGCAGCATCGACCAGCAATTCTCTGATCACAAGGTGTCCAAAGGCCAGAACTTTTAGCAATGAATAGTACCAGTATCCATACACCTTCATTAACTGTTGACTGACAAATATTACTTTCACCCTCCCCCTACACATGCATACTCAGCTGTGTTTTGAATGGGGAAAGTGGAGAACAAAAGAATACGACTAGGGTTGAGTGATCGGGATCGGGAAGGATCAGCAGGGGCGGATCCAGGGCCAGGCGAGACGGGCAACCGCCCGGGGCCCCGCGCTTAGCGGGGCCCCGCGGCACGGCCGGGACCTATTACCATTCCCTGCGAGTTAGCAGGCGCGGGGCTTCTCCTCCCTGTGCTGTGCACTGCCGGCATGTAGCAGGACGTGTGCTGCCCCTCCCCCACACAGATCGGCGTATGCAGGGGGAAGTCTGCCGGCTACTGCAATGAAGCAAGAGCTTTCACCACAGGCCAGACAGGACAAAGCTGCACAGGAGCCTCCTCCATATCCAGTGCACCAGGCCAAATGTAAGTACATTTTTTGGGTAAAAATATGCATATTTAATGTTTGTATATTTGTGTAAAGTGTCTGTGTGAGCCCTGTATGCTTGTAGATAGGTGTGTGTGTGTGTGTATATATGTATGTATATTTAATGTGTGTATATTTGTGTAAAGTGTCTGATATACTGTGTGAGTCCTGTATGTTTGTAGATAGGTGTGTGTGTCTGTATGTATGTATATTGTATATGAATGTATGTGTGTAAATATATGTTTATATGTATTAGGCCTGGTTCACACTTGCGTTCAGTATTCCTTTTTGGGAAGTCCACTTGGGGTTCCCCCGAACAGAAACCTATATGCATTAAAAAGCGGTGAGCAATGAAACCACACGGACCCCATAGACTTTAATGGGGTCTTTGTGTTTTCTGTGCGGTGTCCACATGAATCACGTGGAGAGAAAAGGAGTACTTGCAGCACTTTTCTCACCACACGATTCATGCGGACGCTGCACGGAAAACACGTGGACCCCATTATAGTCTATGGGGTCCGTGTGGTTTCATTGCTCACCGCTTTTTAATGCGTATAGGTTTCTGTTTGGGGGAACCCCAAGCGGACTTCCCAAAAAGGAATACCGAATGCAGATGTGAACCAGGCCTAAGTATATCCAGCATATGAGTGTCTTTCTGTGTTTTCTTCTGTACATGTCTACCATACTAGAATTGTATTTTATAGTGTGATGTTCAGTATACTGAGATGTTACAGGGGTTATCCAGGAATTACAGTTCTCTGCAAGGGAAAGGTCACAAATAAGAAAAAAAAAACATACGCGCCTGTCCCCGATGTCTCCCACGTCCGTCTGGTCCAGTGGCTCCCGGAGCGTTGTTCTGGCAGATGTCATCGCCACACGTGACTGCTGAGGCCAATCAGCGGCCTAAAGAAAGGACACGTGACATCACAGGTGACATATGTGAGTGATATCGCGGTTTCTTTCCTTAGGGTGCTGAGGCAGATGATTGACTTCATCAGTTACGTGTGGCGAGGACTGAAAAAACTCTGGGGCACCGCTGGAGCGGACAGGGGTAGGAGAATCAGGGACAGGTGAGTGTGGGGTTTATTTTTTTTCCTTCACCGGCCTCCTTGTAGAAACCTGTAATTCCTGGGCAAACCCTTCAAGGATTAGGCCCTACAGAGCAAAACACAGCTAACACTGGATTCACACCAGCGTCTGGTCTCCGTTTTGAGGTTTCCGTCTTCTGCATGCAGAAGACGGAAACCTGTCGGACTGAGTCTGGCCATGAGCGCCAGTGAGCGTTTTATGCTCTCTGCGGCAAAACCGTTTTAAACCAGACACAAAGTCTTGCATGTCCGACTCTGTGTCCGGTTAAAAAAAACAAAAACGTTTTGCCGCGGGGAGCACAAAACGCTCACAGGCGCTCACGGACGCACACTTCATTTGAACGGGTTTGAAAAATGCCTGCAGGTTTCCATCTCCATGGCATGACACTGGGGCAGAGACGGGGGGGGGGGGGGGGGAATGAAACTGTGGGCAGATAAAGGGGGAGAATGGCATGAAACTGGGGACAGAGATAGAGGGGGGGACATGAAACTAGGGGTAGATGAAGGGTGTATATGAAAATGGGGGGGAGATATAATTTATGGGTGACTGTAGGAGGATTATACTGTGTGTTTTTTTTGTGTTTTAAATATACTGTGTGGAATCACATGAAAATTGAATGAGAATGGGTGGAGTCAACATAAAAGTGGGCGGGACCCAATTTGCTGCGGCGCGCTGCGCGCGCCACACATTTTGTTCCCTCTTTCTGGTCTTCAACAGTTGGGAAGTACAGGTTAGAATTACGTGACCCCCAGTAAGTAGGGCCCCGCCAAAGTCAATTGCCCAGGGCCCCGCAAACCCTGGATCCGCCACTGAGGATCAGATCCCGATTGTCGATTGAGCAAACTTCACAATCGCAATCGGGATCAGCTGGAAAATGATCGGAACTCGGAATTTAAAATCGATCCTGAAATCTCAAGATCAGCTCAACCCTAGATACGACACTGAAATTCAACATGCCCATTCTTTCCTTCCTCTTCCTCAACGTCATCTGTCATACATTGGGAGGATAGTTATTTCTGTTGGAGTTGGCCAGTTCTGCTGACTTTAATCTAATGTGTATAGTGACCTTAAAGGTTGGTCACATAACTGACTCCACTCTACTCATTCAATCTGTGGCCCAAGTAGAGGGGAGTTGGTAACGTCATTGGGACTCAGAGTGACATTAGAAGACACAGAGGAATAAATGAGGCTTCTGGGGAATAAGATGTATGTTAATAATAAAGTTTAACTGGTGCAGTGAAGGCCCTGGTAAGCTTTATTACTCCTTGGATAACTCCTTTAAGGGATTTAGCAATTTGTTAAAAATCAAGAATGCCACTGTTGGGTAAGCTACAGCTGTTTCTTCTGTCCTTCACAGAGAATAGGGTCAAGTGGTGGTCTGCCCCCATGTCAGCTGTACACACCCATTGACAGATTCCAGACAGAAGGTCTGGGGGTCAGTAGCCCCTGCTGCATCATTAAGTTGGATACTATGTATATAATGTGTCTCACCCTCTATTCTCTTTTGTTCTTCAGTCTACTTGTGATTGTATTCTTCCATTTTCTGCTTTTTTCCCATACCCTTTTCTACACCTCACTGTCTTCTTCAATGAGTTCGGCCTGCCCATACTATGCCCACAATAGGATAAAGGAGAACGTTAAGGCTTCATTTGGTCAAAGAACCACTTATTTGTTTTCCCTTCCATCTATAGTCTCCTAAAAGTCTCTACCAACATCATTGTCTTTTAACGTCTTCTTATCCAACTTTCACATCCATCAAAAGCCATGACATGACCATTCATTGGAAACAGTAACCTTTGTGTATATCCGACATACAATAAACTACCATAGGTATACTCAAGGCTGTTGTTATGGGGCCCTTAGAGAAAGCGGTCCCCAAACAGGTTGGTCCCATTTCCTTCAATATCGGGTGCTAAGAGTAAACTACATTGATCGAGAAAAATTGGGTATGATATTGAGAGGGAAGACAAATATCAAGCCCTTCTGTCCTGGCTGGATCTTTGCTTTGGGGTTCCTTCTTTCTGTAAACTCAACTGACCTAAAACGTTAACATGTTACATTTACAATGTATGAATCCTTATCTTAGCTCCAAGTTACGTCTTGTTTACAGGAGACAGTTATTTGGGAGATGATGCCGTCATACATATGTCACATTGAAGTCTTCATCCAAAGCTCAATATACACCACATGGATATTTCCATGTACGTCATCTACATCCATCCACCAAGTGACAAATATGCAATAAAGTCAATACATTGGCATTCCCAATATTGGACGGGACATTTATGAAGCATCCTGCTGAAATGTATGTTTCATCTCCATACAGATGTTACTAATGCATTTTTAATGATTTCTGTTTTCCACGAGAACATTTCACATTGATGTTGTATCTACTTTCCGTAGACCGGCACGACAATAAACTCAGCCGTCTATGAACATGATCCAATACTGGAGATTTTTGATTGTTCTTCTTTAATTGAAATACTCAGATCTATTGTATTGTGTTTTCTTTGTGTTTTCTATGGTAATGATATTTACAAGTGTGTGGTTTATATGGTAAGTGAATGCACATGTGCGGCTCGGCTCGGCACGTTGACTCATTTACTCTGAATCCTACATAATTTTTGCTAAACAGTTCAACAAAAATTCTGCACATCCATCATATCTGCAAGGGTTCGGTTATATTATACCAGAGTGTTCGAGTGTGTGTTCACAGATTTATGCCGCCTTTGGGGTATTTTCCATCTGGTCAGATCAGTGGCACCTGGCATCCATCCAGTGTTCAGGTATGGGCCTGGACCTGGAAGGAGTTGGAAAGAGAAATGGTTGGCATAGAAAACTTTTAAATCTGTGAATGTAATCTGTTTCAGCTTTGGTTTCTCTCTGGTTTTCAATACCATGCCAAAGGGAAACTACAATGGAAGCTATGGTAATGTGAACACACCCTTAATAAGGTTTTTAGTTTGCTGCCCTAGTCTTGGATCTAACCACACTAGCCAAGATAAAGTGGCTTGTTGGCACAGCCCCTTCCCAACAGGGGCTTTTACTGCAATACCCATCCCCTCCCATAGCCATTCCCCCGAGTATACAACATAGAAAGAATTGAAGAGCTAGATGAGAAGACCCGCAACAGAGATTACAATAGGGTTCCTCTCTATTTCTGGTCAACCATGCCCCTTACAACTAGGTAATGGAGGATTTAGAGCAGTGATGGCGAACCTTTTAGATACCAAGTGCCCAAACTTCAACCCAAAACCCACTAATTTATCACAAATTGCCGACATGGCAATTTAACCTTAATAATGTGCGGATCCACAATTGCACACAATTACAGACCTGCAAAATATGGTCATACGAATGGGGCTTTTTAGAGCCTTCTGCTCCACTGTGACCCTCATACAGTCCAATCTGCTTCATAATGACCCCCACACAGTAGAATCAGCTCCACAGTGGCCCCCACAAAGTATAATCTGCTGTACAGTGGTAACCACACAGTACAATTTGCTCCACGGTGACCCACACACATTGTAATCTGCTGCACAGTGGTCCCCACACAATACAATTTGCTCCACGGTGGCCCACACACAGTATAATCTGTTCCAGGGATGGGTGCCCAAAAAGAGGGCTCTGAGTGCCACCTCTGGCAACCGTGCCATAGGTTCGCCATCACGGATTTAGGGGATTCCTGTAGGCCGTTACCCATGTTAAGGGAAGCAGCGAACCTATACTAGACCCCTTTTCTCCTGGAACCCTATTGTGTTATGTCTTGATAAACATTCTTTCCAAGTTGACGTGTTTTGGTGTAGTCACGTATAGAGTATGTTCTTGGTCTTCCCATATCTAAATGGATGGTTTTTATAGAGCACCTATTATTTACCTGAACTATTTCAAGGTACATTCTAGATGACCTGGTCAACTGCAGTGGAAATTTCCATCTGAAATGTTCTCAGTGCTATCTTCTCTACAAGCAGTTATTTCACGGACTTGTCGACTTTGAGAAAGTAGACGTTCTTCTGATGTCTTTGTCAATGTTCCCTTGCTTTATGCTATTGCCTCATCTCCCTTATATTCACACAACAAAGAACCAATAAAAGTCACGTCAAGCCCAAGCCAATATAATAATAGAATTATTCTAGTTAGAATTTTAATCGGAAACTTTGGATATTAAATCATTAAAATGGGATAAACAAAAACATGTCAACCGTAGATGGTTAGTCGTGTCTCCTGCTGACACTGGCTCTCCACCAACACAACACTCAATGAGCTTACGCTCTTAATCCATTTACCTTTTGCTGAAAAAGACGTCAAGTTTTTCCTGCTGTATTTTTATGCAAATTGAATTAGATTAAATATTCCATAACAAGGGCCCGGGAAGCTTTTCACATGCCATGTAGACACATTGAAGCCATAATTATTTCATTGAAACATTGTGGCAGCCCCCTCTTCATTCTAAACATGGTTCCACATGTCGGAGTTCTTGTATGAGTTTTAATGTGTCTGGTTACTGTGCAAAGAATTTATTTTAGAATTATTTATTCTGTTGAAGGAGTTTTCCAGGATTGATCGGTGCGGGTCTGATCCCTGGCAATCCCATTATCAGGCTTGCTGGAACCAGATGCCCCTATACTACAGTGTTATACATTACACAGACAGGGGACAGGAATGAAGGGAAGCTTGTATGCAACGACCTGTTCTGAATAGAGCTGACCGAACTGGATTCAACACAACACAAACCCGAAACTTTTGAAATTTTTTAACCACAAAACATTATTTTGCTACGATATAATAAGTGGTGTCTGGTGGTTCCCTGGTGTCCTTTTCTGCATCTTCCTACCTCTGACTTAACCTACTCACCCCGATGTCACTGCAGAGGCGTGTGATTGGCTTTGGGTCATGACTAGAGATGAGCGAGTAGTGTTCGATCGAGTAGGCGTTCGATCGAATACTACGGTATTCGAAATACTCATACTCGATCGAACACTACTAGCTGTTCGAAGTTTAAGGTTCGATGCAGAACCAGTGTTGATTGGCAGAATGCTATACATTCTGCCAATCAACGCTGGTTCTTCACTTAGCTTTAGAAGTCTTCTCCGTGCAGCGTCGTCTTCCGGCTGGAATTCACTCTGCCAGGCATCCGGGCCAAGGCAGAGCCGACTGCGCATGCGCGGGCATGCCCTCGCATGCCCTCGCATGCACAGTCGGCTCTGCTCAGGCGTCGGGCCGGGCAGAGCCGACTGCGCATGTCCGCGCATGACCGCACATGCGCAGTCGGGTCTGCCTAGGCCCCGATGCCTAGGCAGAGTGAATTCCAGCCGGAAGAAAATGCGGGGATGCTGCGCCGGGAGAAAACTTCAAGGAGAATCCAGCCCGACCGTCACTCGTGGACTTGGTAAGTATAATTTTATCGAATTTTGCATACCCCTGAAACGAGCATTTCCCCCCATAGATGATAATGGGGTTTGAAATCCGTTCAAACAGTCGAACAGTGTGCAGCTGTTCGAATCGGATTTCGAACCTCGGACATTTTAGTGTTTGCTCATCTCTAGTCATGACACTTTGACCTAGCTCAAACAAAATGGACAGCCCAACCTCATGAATATACTTCAAAATGAATCTCTAGTCGGGAACAAGTCATCTGGACCCAGGTAGAGATGGAAAGGGAAGTGCAAATGGTGCTGAAATGTATAGACGTGACGAGGCGGATGGTGTAAGGCCTGGTTCACATCTGCTTTTGGGCCATTTCGGGCACTTTTCTCTCTGTATTTTTTGTGCGGAAACTGAGCAGAAACCACACAGACCCCATTATAATCTATGAGGTCGTGGGTTTCCTTAGGTAATCACCTTTTTATGCGGATGGGGGTCCCCAAGCGGACTCCCTGAACGGAACTGAGCCTAGGAAGTTACATGGGGAGTGGGAGTCAAGTGGAACGTTTACATTATGGTCCATGAATTTTTAGCTATGCCCCTGGGCTGATTTAACTTGACACTGATACCTTGTTGCAGTGTGATATCTCATCACAGAACACAGCAAAAACCATTGAAAGAGTCCAGTTAACTTGCTATGCCACATTGTTGTTCATTGTTAAGTTAAACTTTGCTACATCGGCACATTAGCACGAGCTCGCACCATGTGGACGCTGCCTACGTGTATCAAGCTTTGCCTATTCTGGCACTACTTATCCCTTCCACATGTTTATTCAATGTTAATTGGCCCTCCATAGAATGATTAACAACGCGTCCTAAATTTAACGGAGCCCCCCATTATATTACCCCGATCTCTAATGTGGTTTAAAATCACGTCTCATTTTCAGGAATTATGTTAATTTCTTTCATGGCTTTAGTTGTTTATTCAGATGTCCTGGCAATCACCCAATGATGAATGGGGCTATTGCTATTGGATTTAGTTGCTTTGGATTTAAGGAAATTTTCTTCAGCCTAAATTGCCTGAATGTTTTGCAATTTTTATGCAAATTTTTTTTCTAGAAATAAAAGTACAATTACACAATTACAACGATTAACCACTACTAGTACCGATACTAATACTCAGAAAATATCGTGTATGGCGAGTGAAACTTTTGGAACTTTGTGTTCCTTGAATTGGAATGTTCTTGCTACAATTATGAGAAGAAAATCTAAGTTACCAAAGTAGATGGAAGTAATGGTCCAATTATAGCGCAATATAAATAAGCACAAGCCGGCAGCCGACCACGGCTAATGTCATCATATTCTGTTCTGCTACAATGGGGCGTCACGCTGGGCAATAGTCAGGCAATGTTAAAAAGAAATCAGCTGAAGTTATCCTAATAGGCGCTGTCAGCGCAATCTTACAGCTATAGGTGGTACGACTGAGCGTTACATTCTTGGACATAGGAGGTTTCAGCAGAATATTTGAATAGAAATCCATATCTTTGGTGGGGTATTATTTACCTTCTAGGCAAATGTGAAAATAACCAGATCTACAGCACTTTGCAAAATGGTTAGGCATAGAAAGAAATGCTCCACAGTAAGAACGGTTTCAGGAATTGAAGGGTTAATAGTTTTTTGTTTTCTCAATTAAAATAATGAAGTGAATGACAAAAGAGGAATGAAAATCCCATCAATATTCGGTGTGACCTTTGCCCTTTGCCTTCCATCCTCTTCTCGGTACTTGCAGACAGTTTTTGGCAGAACTCGGCAGGGAGGTTGTTCCCGCCATCTTGGAGAACCAAGCACAGATCTTCTGTGGATGTAGGCTTGCTCCACCGCTCTCCTGAATCATCATTGGTGGTCAGCTATGGTCATAAAGCTTGTTCCTAGAAAAATTTTGGTATACGTTTGGTTAAATAATGCTATAGATATCTCACTACATGAACCACAGTCTTTGTGTGAATTTAGCCCATCTATACTAATATTGCAAGCTTTCTGGTCAGGATAGAAGTTTGCTCTGCTGTAAGTGAGTGTTCACACATAGGAATCCAACGCTAAATTTGTGATGTTGCTTGTCAAAAAACAAACAAGAATTTTGACTAGGGTTGAGCGATCGTGTTCGGAAAAGATCGGATTCCGATCGGCGATCGAGAAAATTTCACGATCGCGATCGGAATTCCAAACGCGATCTTTTTAGGTGGGATCGAGATCGGTACTATTTCCCACAATGCTTTGCTTAGCCTTCACACTGAGTATACGCTACGCTCATTCTGAGTGGAGTGTATACTCAGTGTGAAAGCTCCGCTGCGGTTCCATAGGAATGAATGGAAGCAGCCGGCACACAGCCTTAACCCTCTGCACGCCGGCTGCCTCCATTCATTCTAATGGGAGACTAAACTAACATCTCTAGTAGCTACGTACCTCCAGAGATGGCTGGTCTGCAGTGCCTGGTGTTCTTCTTCGCCTCGCTGCCACTCCACGCTGCTCTTCTCGCCTCGCTGCTGCCGCCTCCCAGGTTAGTGTTTAAAGAAGGCGGGGCTTGTGCTTAAGAGAGTGTGGGCGGGTACAGGGTGGGGAGACGTGACGTCTCCCCTCCCAGTACCCGCCCACTCTCTCCTAATCTGGGAGGCAGGGGGCAGCGAGGCGAGAAAAGCAGCGTGGAGCGGCAGCGAGGTGAAGAAGGGCAACGGAGCAGCCATTTCTGCAGGTAAGTGGACACCAGGGTGGACTAAGTAGCCAGAGGATTAAAAAAAAATCCTCTGGCTACTTAGTGATTCACTACACAACGTGGATTCTAACAATTAAAGCGTTCAAATGTTAGATTCCATGCTGTATAGTGAATTGGATTGCTTTTAAAATCTGATCTCCGATTAATAAAAAAATCCCATTGACTTGCATTGGGATCGGAATTGGGATCGAGATCGGGTTCGAATGAAAAATGATCGGAAATCGGATTTTAAAATCGATCCTGAAAAGTCAAGATCAGCTGAACCCTAATTTTGACACAAAATTTGGAGAAGAGTGCTACTGTATTTAACCTATTTTGCCTTTATTGGGAAGTATCAAATTCCAAATTCCGTGACAAATTCCAATGGGAGTTCTCAGGCGGAATCCCCCTGAAGAACGAGCAGGACGCTGAATTTGAGACGGATTCCGCATCAAATTCATGTGAACATCTCCTAAAGTTTTAGCTCACAGATCATTGCCTAGAGTGATACAAATGTACCAGATATCAGCTATGAGAAGTATTAGGTCTGTGCCGGTTTTGTGATCATTTTAGTTCAGTTTCATTGAATTCCTTTACCTTGTTACATTCACATAATAGAAATGATTAGTATGTTTGGCTCTGACAAAATTGTGGTGGAAACCAGCGGCGACTAACCAGCCAAGGCCGACTATAAGGAATGATTTGTGAGCAATTACACAACGGACTCAGTTAAACAAGGAAAACCACTTATTATTCAATGTCACTTTATACCGAATATTGTAAAGGATCTCACATCTGGTTCAATTAAAGTGGAAAGAAGTAAAGTGAGTCATGTAGGTAGGGGATAGGTATAGGCATGGCCAGCAAGAATATCCTAGAAATGATCATTAGTGTTCCCTTTTATTTGTAGAAATTCTCAGGTGCTTTTTAACTATGTTTGCATTTGTTCATGGCGTATTGTCGGGGGTCTGTATGTGTTTTGGGGGACTGGTCCTGTTTTTGTATGTGTTGAGGGTGTCTGGTCTGGAGTCTGTACATAGTGAAGGGGTTAGGTCTTGGCTTTGTATCTCTGTAGAGAGACTGGTTTGGGTTTTGTATGTGTTTAGGGGGCTAATCTATAGTCTGTGTGTGTTTACACTGTGTGTAAGTGGTCTGGTCTTGTCTTGGGTTTATATGTGATTGAGAAAGTTGGTCTGGGTTCTACATATATGTAGGGGTCTAGTTTGGGGTCTGTGTTTAGGAGTATTATCTAAGATCTGTATGTGTTTAAAGGGTCTGGTTAGGGGTCTGTACATGTTTAGGGGGACTTTATGTATTTAGAGATTCTAGTTGTGGGTCTGTATATTTGGGGATTCTGGTCTTGAGTCTGTGTTTAGAGATTTTAGTTTGGGGTCTTTTTATTTTTAGGTGTTCTCGCTGGGAGTTTGGATGTTTGTGGGTTCTAGTCTTGGGTCTGAATGTATTTAGAGGTTCTAGTCTGGGGTCTGTATGTGTTTACTGGGATTGTATATGTTTAGGGGTTTTGGATTGGGATCTGTATGTGTTTAGGAGGACTGATCTAGGGTCTGTATGTATTTAGAGATTCAATTTTGGGTCTATATTTTTGGTGGTTCTGGTCTGGGCTCTGTAGGTGTTTACTGGGTCAGACCTTGGGACTGTATGTTTAGGGGTATTGGCTTGAGGTCTGTATGTTTAAGGTGTCTTGTCTGATTGGGGTCTGTAAGAGTTTGCTAGGTCTGACTTGGGAACTGTATGGGTTTAGCGGTTCTGGACTGAAGTTTGTATTTGTTTATGGGATGTGGTCTGAGATCTGACATGAGGTCTATGTGTGTTTAGGGTCTGGTCTGGAGCATCTCTATACCTAGGCAGTCTGATTTGTGCCTTGCATTCATTGTCAGGTGCACTGGAGGAGGTCATATGGATATCCTTTTATATTATATTTAATCTACAGTAGACAGAACAATGTCCTCTATGTTTTTATAGTTGTTATTATTTTTATTGTGAACTTCAAAAAAAAAATTACATATTTCTGAAAGCGAACAAAACTGCGAATGGCGATCCGTCCCCTGCAGCTGGTGAGGTCTTCTGTTTACTAGAAGATTATTCTCTTAGTGGAACAAAATCTATAAAAACAAATAGGAAATACTTTGAAATGAATGAAATAATATCATGAAAAAGCCTTTTTGATCACAAACATTTTGTCTTGAGGAAGTGGAGTCTTAAGTCCGCACATTCCCTTACTAATCCGGTGCTGAGGACTTGCAGTGCTTTGTTTTCTGCTATAGGACTCCAGAGATGTCGACAACCAGGAAAGAAAAGGACAATTATAGTCTATGGGAGAGAAATAATCTGACCATGATAAAGATCCATATTGTAATGAAAATAGGGGAGAGCTATATACATCGAACTGTGCCCTAAATGGGTGCTCTGGGTCAATGGGTGGTAGTGTCAAAGTCAACTTGCCTACATATGTTATATATGGCACATGGTAAGTGGTGGATCTTGGTACAGATTTTGCATAGGGTACTTAGGATACATAAACAATTATTGCTTACTGGTTAGAGGAGTTGTTCAGAAACTGGGGTGTCCAGGGTGGGTGTAAAGCAAAAAAAGACACCCCCCCCCCCCTGACAATATGGAACCTGAATAGCATATCAGGCACCAAAACTAACAGCACTGATTCCTCGGGAATGGTGGGGGCTAGAGAAAAGAGTCCAACTGTGCTGGAATAAGTGGAGCTGTGCCTATAAACATGCTGAGAAATGGAGATGGTGGGGGTGGTGAAAGGTCCTTGTAAAGTAACCAATCGGAAGTACAACGTAATCTTAAACCAATAATACAAAGTAGCAAGAGTTACAGCCTGGACTCCAGAGCTCCATTCACAATTCTGCTGTTATTAGAAACAGTTAAGCTTTTTGAAAGCCAAGCCCCAAAATGCTTTTCTGAATTCCTATTATGAAAGGGGGATTTTAATTTTACCCACGTCTGTGCAATGTCGGGTGTGTATAATACACTTCTAGGAATATTAGGTGTTATCGCAACACCTGTCCAGATACTAGAACAGCAGGGAATGCTGGGAGATTTTAGTTCCAAATCCTATAGCATTGTGAATGCAGCACTGTAGGTAGCATTTATAGAGATAGATTAGATAGATAGATAGATAGATAGATAGATAGATAGATAGATATGTAAGGATAGATAGATAGATAGATAGATAGATAGATAGATAGATGATAGATAGATAGAGACAAACATAGATATAGAGAGAAATGGATGGATGGATGGATGGATAGACCGATAGATAGATAGATAGATAGATAGATAGATAGATAGATAGATAGATAGATAGATAGATTTGAGGATAGATAGATAGATAGATAGATAGATAGATAGATATGAGGATAGATATATAGATAGATAGATGATAGATAGATAGATATGAGGATAGATAGATAGATGATAGATAGATATAATAGATAGATAGATAGATAGATAGATAGATAGATAGATAATAGATAGATAGATGATGGATAGATAGATAGATAGATAGATAGATAGATAGATATGAGGATAGATAGATAGATAGATAGATAGATAGATAGATAGATAGATAGATATGAGGATAGATATATAGATAGATAGATGATAGATAGATATGAGGATAGACATATAGATAGATAGATAGATGATAGATAGATATGAGGATAGATAGATAGATAGATAGATAGGATAGATAGATAGATAGATAGATAGATAGATAGATAGATAGATAATAGATAGATAGATGATGGATAGATAGATAGATAGATAGATAGATAGATAGATGATAGATAGATGATAGATAGATAGAAGATAGATAGATAGATAGATAATAGATAGATAGATGATGGATAGATAGATAGATAGATGATAGATAGATGATAGATAGATAGATAGATAGATAGATAGATAGATAGATAGATAGATAATAGATAGGAAATACATTTTTGGATAGTAGATAGAAATTATATAGATGGATAGACTAATAGGTAAAAAGTAGGGATCTAGTAAATAGAGAAAGAAAGAAAGAAAGAAAGAAAGAAAGAAAGAAAGAAAGAAAGAAAGAAAGAAAGAAAGAAAGAAAGAAAGAAAGAAAGAAAGAACAGAACTAAGAAGAAGTTTCTCCATGGTGTATTATGGAGCTGTCTCAGTATTTGGCAGGACGTCTTTCGCTGACTATACAAACGCCAACAGGGAACATTCTGAGAGAAGTGTAAGCTTAAAATAGCTCCACAAGAAATGATCCATGGCCAGAATCTCTGATACGTTCCTATACTCTCCGCGCTGTGAACCGGGGCTCTTGTATTACAGTCACATGATGTGCAGATTACATAATAATTACCTTACCATACTCTTACTCCGCACCGCTGTGTTATTGGAAAGTTGGCTGACATTGAAGTCATCAAAGAACTGGAATGAAGTAACAACATCGCAGTGGTAATGTACACCGAAGAAAAATATACAAGACACAACATACAGTAGAAACACACAAAACATTGCAAATGTAAAAAAAAAAATTACATTTAAAAAAATTGTTGAAATTTAGCCAATTTTTTTTTTTTGTCTTTTTTTTGAGATTTTTGGAAAGGATCTAAAATAAAGATATTATAAAATTGAAATAGCCGTAGACTAACACTGGCAGCATGTCATTATAGGAAGACATAGCAATTATTTGGAGGCCACAACTCAAGGTTCCAGTCTTTACACTAAGATTATGGTCATTTTCAGAATCCAGAAGTTTATGTTAAAATTTTGTCAACTTACTTTGGCAGAGACATTAAAGACTGTCTAGTAAGACATAGCTTGAAACTTTATATACCAGGCACCCTAAATATAGTAATCTGGCAATAGAAGATATGATTGTGGATATATTTAGCTCTCTAAAATAGCACTGGGAAGGAAAATCCCATAGAAAAGCTGGATAGGATATAGGCTACTGTATAGAGCCATGTGGCTGGGATATCCATCAAATCCTTGCTGCTCTAGCCATGTATCTATATAATCAGGCCAAGCCAAAGTGATGGCCTCCAGGTACTCAGGTATTACACCCTTGCCCATTGGTCATATTGGATGTATGAATCAGCTGATCGGTGCATGGTCTGGGTGTTGGACCTCCACCGATCTGATATTGTTGACGTTTCCTGAAGATCGGTCATCAGTATCTATTATCCATAGGTATCATACACTCCCTTTAACTCAGTGGTCTGGACAAATCAAAGCCTCACACTCAACTTGAGCTACTTGATGGTCCAACAATAACTAGGGTTTTCGAAACTTGGTTTCTAAATGAGATAAACCCTTATATAATGATAATATAATAATTAGAGATGAGCGAGTAGTATTCGATCGAGTAGGTATTCGATCTAATACTACGGTATTTGAAATACTCATACTTGATCGAGTACCACTCACTATTCGAATGGAAAAGTTCAATGCAGAACCAGCATTGATTGGCCGAATGCTATACAGTCGACCAATTAACGCTGGTTCTTCTCCTACCTTTAGAAGTCTTCTCCGTGCAGCTTCCCCGTGGCGTCTTCCGGCTCTGAATTCACTCTGCCAGGCATCTGGCCTGGGCAGAGCCGACTGCGCATGTCTGCTTGTAGTGCGGGCATGCGCAGCCAGCTCTGCCCAGGCCCGATGCCTGGCAGAGTGAATTCAGAGCCGGAAGACGCCGCGGGGACGCTGCACGGAGAAGACTGCTCGGAGGATCCAGCCCGACCCTCACTCGTGGACTTGGTAAGTATAATTTGATCGAACGTTGCCTACCCCTGAAACGAGCATTTTCCCCCCATAGGCTATAATAGGGTTCGATATTCGATTCGAGTAGTCGAATATTGAGGGGCTACTCGAAACGAATATCGAATTTCGAACATTTTACTGTTCGCTCATCCCTAATAATAATAATTAATAGAAGGTCTCCTCGGATTTATTGACCACACCATGCTGCACAGTCTAAGGGTATTGGGTTCCACATTGCATTGTCCACAGTAATCTGTTCCATCCTGCGATACAAAGGCTGGCAATACCGGTCATCTGAAGATTCCTGCTGTTCCTTTGTGTCCCTATTGTGAGATATAACAATACCCATCCTTAACCCTGCAGGTTATTTAGCTGGCTGGTCCTAGAATTGACCTTCTTCATCCTCTCCATTAATACTTCCTCTTGTTTGTAGACCTTTGTTTTCTTTCCTTTTTCCCTGCCCTGAGGTCATATACTGGCATTGGGTTTCCAAAGTTCCTGCCAGTAACACGTGACAAATCTGATATCATGTCGCAATTTGGACGAATTAAAATGATGGTTGGAAAATGAAATCTCCATCATCTTGGAAGCAAAAGATTAGATTTGTTGACGCGTAGGTTTTACGAGATGGTTATAGATTTGAGGCCAATATAAGTAATTCTCAGTCCAAGAGTCAGAAGTGAACAACCAGATTGAACATCTGTTTAGTCCAGCTTTATTTTTTGGTGCCAATTTTAATGATCAGATGCCAATGGAATTAAAAAATTGGTAAGGTCCTTTTTGCTTTCTGTTGGAGGTGAGATGTCTCCAAAGTTGTTGACCGTAAGAGACTATGGTTCGTATTATGGTAGTTGTGTGGGACTAACTCCATCAAAATTGACTTTCCCCAGTGCAAGTTCCTTTCTTTAGCAAGAGCACTAATATTGTATTTGTAACTATAGATAGTTAAACATAAATCCTCATAATAGAACACCTCAATATGGTCTCCTGAGATCTTCACTTCCAAGTCAGTTCTGTTCATCCAAATGATATTGACTTCAACTACTGGAATTCTCCAGAGCTTAGTTACACTGTGGTCTTCTCGTTGACTAATGAAATGCTATATATAGAGGCATTGACAATGCTCAGCCACCCAGTATGCATTGTCCGGGCTGCTGCATAATAGGCCGCTCTACTTGTACTCTACAGAATGAACTCTAGACCTGTCCCACTAGCAGGGGGTCTTACCCTGGAAGAACGTGAAATCTTGTTTTATGGATCTCCTATACAAGCTGCTAGATTTATTTAGGGAATATAATACCATGACAATCTATATTCAGTATATTTAGATGTTCTGAGAACTCATTCTATCCCTATGTGCTATATTCTTCTTATACATCGCACTGAAGATCCCTATATCAGAATCAGTGACTCTTCTTCAGTCTACGTAAGAAGTTTTTTAGCTTCTCTTCAATATCACCATATGCATGTCTCTTAATAGTGTCGCAAAATAGAAGATTAAAGAGGACCTTTCACCAACTCAACTAACTCCACCTCTATGTACTGATTCCAGAACATTTGGTATTTTTTTCTCTACCGCCTACTGTCCCTGAGCAATCAATGCTGTTAATTTCAGCACCCAATATATTAATTAGGCTCTTTACCTACAAGTGGGTGGCCCCGGGCTCTCGATTCAAGATCATGACTGCCCACTTGACAGTAGAGAGTCTATTTAGCATATTGGATACTGAAACTAAAAGCACTAATTGCTCAGGAATGGTGGGGGCTAGAGAAAACATCTCAACTGGAATCAGTGGAGGGGGATCTATTGAAAAATGCAAAGAATTGGCATTGGTCAAGGTGGTGAAAAGTCCTCTTTAAGACACATTGTACATCTGTTCATACATATACAGCTTGAGGAGACCTTTGTGCTCCTTTCGGCTCCCTGACACTCATCTGGATATACCAAAGACACGTTGTACTGATTTAGAATTTTACAAGGCTTGCCCGTTAGATCAATATGGTTGAATCACAGGTATTGAACCAAAGTATTGGAAGATGTCGTAAAAGTTTTGTTTTGTGGCCATAGGATATATCTTTATGCTAAATTTATACATAGATGTCCAAAACTTTCAACTTTGATGGTATATTTGCGAAGACCTGGGTTTTTGCTTTACGGCCACTTTACTTTTAAGAATGACTTCTCAACCATGGTGCTATTGGTTGACGGGAAAGTGACTAGCAAGGTTGTCAAGAGGGTCAACAACAATCCACTTGGCCTTGGCCATGATAGTTGGACACAGGATGAGGACAGTGAGCTGAACGTTAAGAAACTTTTTGATTTTCTGTATTATGTTCATTGACTTAAATTACGTTTTGCAGATAGTGAAGACATTGTATGCTTAGGTGGTAGAATACCCAGGGAAATAGTGCCAGCATCGATTCAAGGGTTTCATGCACATTACATGGTTGGCCAATCCTGCCAAAAATGGCGCCTCTCCCAATATTAATCCAACGTGTATCGCCATCTCTATCTCTGTTTCTTTTTCTTCTAATTAGGGTTGAGCGATCGTGTTCGGAAAAAATCGGATTCCGATCGGCGATCGACAAAATTTCACGATCGCGATCGGAATTCCGAACACGATCTTTTTAGGTGGGATTGGGATCGGTAGTATTTCCCACAATGCCTTCACACTGAGTATATAGTGTATACTCAGTGTGAAGGCTCCGCTGCAGTTCCATAGGAATGAATGGAAGCAGTCGACACACAGCCTTAACCCCCTGCACACCGGCTGCGTCCATTCATTCTAATGGGAGACTAAACTAATATGTGTCGTAGCTACTTACCTCCAGAGATGGCTGCTCCGCTGCTGTTCGCCTCGCTGCCACTCCAGCTGCAGTCTTCTTCGCCTCGCGGCCCCCTCCCTGCCAGGATAGGAGAGTGTGGGCGGGTTAGGAGAGTGTGGGCGGGTACAGGGCGGGGAGACATCACATCTCCCCTCCCAGTACCCGCCCACACTCTCCTAACCCGCCCACACTCTCCTAACCTGGCAGGGAGGGGGCAGCGAAGGGAGAAGTAGACTGCAGCTGGAGCTTTAGCGAGGCAAAGAACACCGGGCACCGGACCAGCCATCTCTGCAGGTAAGTGGACACCAGGGGGGACTAAGTAGCCAGAGGATTAAAAAAAATCCTCTGGCTACTTAGTGATTCACTACACAGCGTGGATTCTAACAATTGTTAGATTCCATGCTGTATAGTGAATAGGATTACTTTTAAAATCCGATCTCCGATTACTAAAAAAATCCCATTGACTTGCATTGGGATCGAGATCGGGTTTGAATGAGAAATGATCGGAAATCGGATTTTAAAATCGATCCTGAAAAGTCAAGATCGGCTCAACCCTACTTCTAATTCATCCCATTTGATAGGTAGCCTTGTTTCATTGTTATATGACCTATTATGGCTACAGCACATGACATCATCACGTCATCATCATCCTTGACCGTCTTCTAGAATTGGTCGAGTGGCTGAATACTTTACTCCCCAGAGTGTCCGGATATAATCTTGAAGTAGTTCACGATAAGTGAAAATTTACTTTGGTTTTCTTCCCATAATTATTAATCTACGGATATGAAGTAATATCTTTCATGGTCAGACAGATTATTGTAAATATATTCCGTTTTTCAGAAACCTAATACGACAACGGGTTTACACACGTAGTCACAAAGACCGATCGTAGACATGACTGTGTGTTCTTGTTTGCTTTTAGTATGTTGGACTGTATATTACACCTACCGGTTTGATCTTAGATGTAGGATCCCAGTTACTCCTTCTTACAGCCTCTGGAAAACATCTACTTGGAGTTATTTTGGAACGGACAACTCTGTTGAATATAGTTCTAGAATTTCAGTCCAAATTTTCTAATGTTCTCCAGTCACCATTGGCTTCAATTCTCATTTTTTTGCAATCTCACTCATAACATAAACTACAGTAAAACTTTGGTAATTCGACACAATCGGGATTGTACATGCAATCATGTCATTAAATATGCTGGTTTATTTGACATATTTGTCCAGCTTTTTGACAAGGATGACCAATCTACAGGATAAGTCATGAGTATCAGATTGGTGGTGGTCCAACACTTGTCACCCCTACCAAACTGCTCTTCACAACAGCCTCCGGAGCTGAAACTATACAATGGATGGAGCCAGAAACCGACGAATTAAATAAATGGTAGCCAAGCTAAAGTGAGTCCACATGGTCACTGCACAACGGACAAAGTCATCTGCTTCCCACTCCCTCTACTGGGTAGTTCTGGTAACAATGGCTTCTGTTGGCTGCTTGGTGGGGTGCCAGGTTTTAGACCTAATTGTCTACAAATTTAATGATGACAATTTTCATGGTGAAACCATCTTTAATTTCTTAAAAATACAGATATAAAGTAAAAGGACATATCATAGTTACGCAGATTATGTTACATAGATGACAAGAGCATTATTATTTTCACAGGCTCCCAGGGGGAGGGGGGAAGGTGTTGAAACAATAAAATTGAAAGTCTTTTCAAGGTTGACTTCCCACCTTCATACTTCTAATGGTCTGTGACAAGAGGTCCTGTGGCCCCATTTTCCACTTTCTCGCTTGTTACTATTGCTGCCACTGGTTTATCCTTGGGTCGGTGCTTACCACCCATTAGGATATGGAAAGGAGGAATCTGGGATAAGCCCTTGTCTCCTGGAGATACAGATCAGTCACATGTTCTACCTAATGGGAATGCATAAAATGGGGGGAAACTGAGCAGCCCAACCTTGTGGGGGGCAGTGACCTGTCAGCTCACTCTGACAGTCCAGGACCCTATTAGGGTGAATGGACAGAGTTTCTCCACATGAAAAGACTAGAGATGAGTGAGTAGTGTTCGATCGAGTAGGTGTTCGATCGAATACTACGGTATTCGAAATACTCGTACTCGATCGAACACTACTAGCTGTTCGAAGTTTAAGGTTCGATGCAGAACCAGTGTTGATGGGCCGAATGCTATACATTCTGCCCTTCTCTTACCCTTCCGAAGTCTTCTCCGCGTTGCATCCCTGCGTCTTCAGAGCCGACTGCACATGCGCGGGCATGCACGCGCATACACGCGCATGTGCAGTCGGCTCTGCTCAGGTGTCGGGCCTGGGCAGAGCCGACTGCGCATGCCTGCGCATGCGCAGTCGGCTCTGCCTAGACCGGATGCCTAGGCAGAGTGAATTCCACCCGGAAGAAGACGCGGGGACCCTGAACCGGGAGAAGACTTCAAGCAGAATCCAGCCCGACCGTCACTCGTGGACTTGGTAAGTATGATTTTATCGAATTTTGCGTACCCCTGAAACGAGCATTTCCCCCCATAGACTATAATGGGGTTCGAAATCCGTTCAAACAGTCGAACAGTGTGCGCCTGTTCGAATCGGATTTCGAACCTTGGACATTTTAGTGTTCGCTCATCTCTAGAGAAGACTCTTTTATGGTTTCTAGAGTTTTACTACTTCTTGTGTTAACTATTGAAAGCTAACAAAGATGTTACAAGGAACAGAATTGTGCAGCACCATATTGTTGCACAATGTTTTACACCGGTTGCTATGCCATCAAAACATCCATAAGTATACACTGTGTGTCCCAGAGCTGGTGTATACATTTACATGTCACATTGCGCACATTCTTGGTACGGCCAGTAATGAGGGACAGTTATTATGTAGCAAGTGATTATCTGTCATCTATTTCATGCTAACAACTTTAAAGGGAATCTCCACCTTTTAACACCATGTCATTTTTAGGTCTAACATTCTTCACTAATCCGTTTCTTAACATGTCTTTTCAGCAATTAGAACTGTTTTGCAGATATAGAGCTAAATAATATAATTCTGTCAGCTTGGTGACCACTTGAGGGCTTAGGAGGATATGCAGACAATAGAAATGTTGATTTCAATGTATAAACAGTATGCTGTCAGTTCTTTAGCTCCCTCTAGTGGTGGCTGCAGGTAGCCAAAATTGTATACTTATATCAAATGGAGCTTCAGACCCGATGTGTGGTTTATAGGGCAGTAAATAATAATCATTAAAATAATTTCTAGAATTTCATTTCGTTGCATTATAAGGTATTCCTCCAACGTCAAGTACAGTTAAAGCAATGGGGTTTTAAAGCTAGAACGCAATATGTAAACCTATTGCTTAATGCGATACAATCCTCTTCTGTGTAACTTTCAGCCTATTGACGCTGCAGGGTCCTGGTAGGAGTTAAGACGACTTGCACATTATAAACTAGCAGTAATGACCTCCGCAGATTTCCTGTAGACAGGCCACCTGTCCCCTAACACTGATCAATGATCTCCCTCTTAGCCAAATGGTATCATCTAGCAGCCAATAACTGGACGCAACGTGCCCAAACCTATTACATATAGTGATTTCATGACAGCTTCTCATTTGCAGAAAATATGTGCCCCCCCCCCACCTCCATCAGGACGTAGAGGTTTTCCTACTTAATTACATAACTTACCTTCTACATTAAAGTCCCGGCTGATTAATATACAGAAAAGTTTGGCAGAACATCAGCGATTCCTACAGGGAAGTCATTAATAAATGTGTCCCGTAATGACTGCTCATCTGGTAGCGTTCACAAAATTACCCTAAATGTGCAAGAAGTCAATCGCTGACATCTAATCTAGAAAGAAAATTACATGCGCTGGACTGCACAATATGTTACAATTGTAGCCCATAATACATGTCTATGGCTAATATCAATTAAAGCGCATGTATATAACATTTCAATGACTGGACGGCATTTGGACGACATCATTGGACGATTTCACCATTGCAGAGGACTAATGTCTACATCAGATGTGTATAAAAGTACATTTTAGTATCACAAGTTGCGCCGAAGCCGTTGTCTTTGGATAGGCACTGGTGGTGTATGGATAGAAGTCAGGGACAAAAAGGAAGTGTCCTACCTGTCTATTATTGGCTCAGCATGATCAGACATTGATAATATACACCTAGTGATAGGAAATCAGAGATATAGTTACAGAGGGGGGGAAGCTCCTGCTGCAGCTGGTTGTCTTACGGACAGTGGTATATATGTTTACGCAGGTCTGAAGTCACTTTTTCCCTATCTGATGTGCATGTTTATCATGAATAACCCCCGATCCTTGTTTTTTTCACTGCCCATTGTTGATCCTTTATTTAGAATTTTTTAGTATTTATAAGTTTGTTAATATCTTTAAAAATGGATGACCCATGGATACCATATTACCAATGAATGGCCCTGATCTGCAATACCAAGCACAACCACTAAACAATGTTGGGCGCTGTGTTTGATATGTAAAATGAAGAGGCTTAGAAAGTAACATCATACACCCGAATAACAACTTTAGGCCCCACGTTGCCCCACTTTTTGTTGCAGATATTTCTGCATATTTAGTGGGAAACATCTAAGTTCATCCTTTATATTGTCCATTCCTTTTCAAGTCACTCTTGACATTGGATTTGCTCTCGGAACGCAGCCATGTGGGGTTATTGTACATATTGTTTTGATTGAAACCCACAGACAGATTTTCCAAGCAGAGCGGAACGTGTAATAGGCAACGGCAATCTGTTAGCGATTATCACCCAACTAGACTATTTTCCTAATCACTCCGATCATATTTAGACCGTATATTGTATGTTTAATCCCACATAGAGTGGAAGTAATACGGTGACTTGGAGAACCCAACGACTGGATAGACATTACAATGGAAGCCCTTTCTACTCTTCTTGGATAGCAAGTGAATGCTCCTTTAAAGACCAATGTGTAATTCTGCTCAGTCGATAGAAACCAAAAATTACAGGTTTGGGTGCGATACACTGAAATTTTATCCACAAGGAATTTCTTTGCTCATGTAGGGATTAGTAGTTTGTAGTCAGGGGGAAGGGGAGGGGGCTCAATGAGAAAATATTTGTCTGTCCGTAGCCACAGACATAGATACATAGATGATTATTGCTACATAGCTGTGGTTTTGTAAGCTGGGTATGATACGGCTCTGTCATGATACTGGGGATTTTCGCTCCTTTTTCTGGAACATTTTATAATATTTTGTGCCTCGATTGTGAATTTTTCAATTTTCCAAAATTATTTGAAAAATTGTCAGTGCATTTAACAAGTGCGGTTTATATAGAGATATAATATTGATATGGAAAGTTGAGTGACTTTGTAAATACAGGGCACGAGTCCTGGGTTACACTTAAAGGCTAACGCACAAGTTCAGCTTGACTCTCAACCCCAAAAATTATCATCATGACAGCTATCCATGTAACGTTGTGTTGTATCACTGGAAATGTTCTCCCAACACTCAGACAAGTAGTGTTATACAGCATTCAGCTCTAACACAGTGAGGGTTATTATCTACTTCCCTGTGCACCCCTTGGAGTCTAGGGTAGTGAAAGTTTATTGTTAATATACCTGCTGGTCTTGGGCAGTGAAGGGGTTATTTTCAGTTTAACTGGTGGATTAGAGTAGTGAATTGGTTAACTTAAGGTTGGAGGTAATCATAGAGATTGCTGCAGTCAAGGGATAGAGAGAAGCGTGCAGCTGTAACTGTATGGCTGCACAGTTCTCTATAGGACCAGGTGGAGCGATTCAGGGGAGCTTTGACTGATCGCCATGGAGAGAGGAGCCTGTAGGGTTGCAATTGAAAATCCTGAAAACCCTATAGCTACTCCAGAGCTGCATTTCATAATTCTGCCAGTATCATCATAGTTGATAAGATATTGGACCACAGCTTAGCTCTGCTCCTGCAATTTTGTTTGGCATCCTAGATAGAGATGAGTGAGTAGTGTTCGATTGAGTAGGTGTTCGATCGAATACTACGGTATTTGAAATACTCGTACTCGATCGAACACTACTAGCTGTTCGAAGTTTATGGTTTGATGCAGAACCAGCGTTGATTGGCAGAATGCTATACATTCTGCGAAACAACGCTGGTTCTTCTCTTACCTTTAGAAGTCTTCTTCGTGCAGCGTCCCCGCGGCGTCTTCTGGCTGGAATTCACTCTGCCTAGGCATCCGGCCTAGGCAGAGCCGACTGCGCATGCGCGGGCATGCCCACGCACGCGCAGTCGGCTCTGCTCACTGCCTAGGCAGTGTGAATTCCAGCCGGAAGACGCCGTGGGGGCGCTGCGCCGGGAGAAGCCTTCAAGGAGAATCCAGCCTGACCGTCACTCGTGGACTTGGTAAGTATAATTTTATCAAATTTTGCATACCCCTGAAACGAGCATTTCCCCCATAGACTATAATGGGGTTCGAAATCCATTCGAACAGTCGAACAGTCGGATTTCGAACCTTGGACATTTTAGTGTTCGCTCATCTCTAATCCTAGATTATAGCGAGGGAAAAAGTGGTAATTTCTCCATCCAGTTTCCACCATTGCTTTCCAGACACTCATAGTTGTAAGATTTGCAGGCTTGGATTGCTATGTAATATAAAAGCTGTACATATGGGGATACAGGTGTATACTGCTTTTACTAATATGTACAAAGGGTCAGAGCTCCAGTCTCAGTGCATGTAGCTCTACATCTCATCCGCCTGCAGACAGGAAGAAATGGATGCATGTTTATTGCCTAAGGGATATGTAGATGAGCAGCTGCTGGACACCTCGGCCTGCACACATCTCCTGGGTGAACCAAATATTGCACATGTTAAAATCTAACATGTCAAGCCTCATTTTCCCAAACTGCACACGCTAGGGCCTAGAGAGTCTGCCCTTATACACATTACATTGTTGTTGTGTCCTATTGACATGGCGGAATCTGCTGACAATTATGTCATGTTTGTGTTATGTTAGCTATGCATTGTATGACCCTGTTATTGAGGTCTATATCCCAAAGACCTCCATCAACCAAATCCCGTCTTCTTTCGCAGCACTAGAGATTCATCACAAACCGGATTCAACCTGAATATCCCAAACTGTATGGCTATTAACAAAACTGAAAAATTGGGGATTGGTCTTAAGAACCCAAGAGTATAATAATTTCACTTCCAAATTTGTTCGACCCAAAAAGAATCTGGAACCCGAGCCAGTCTAACCCAAAATGAACCAAATATTGGGAGGTTCATCCATCACTACACAGCACCTAGTGCAAAGATTACACTTCCAGGGATGTAAACCATTGGCGCAAACTGTATGTAGAAAACAATCCTCCTTGAAATATTGGGAGATTTCAGCTCTGCAGCTTAATTCTGCCACCTCTAAACTGTGCAAAATTCACACATGAAAAATTTATTTCAGAAATTGAAAAAATGAAAAATCACTTCCATAGATGTGATTATGAACATTTAAGGATAGAGGTGTAACTTGAAGCACCTGGGCTCCAAAGCACAATATGTAATTGGGCCCCTCTTACTATGTGCTATCTGTAATATTGGTGTCTTCTTCTATTGTGGAAAGGCCTTTGGTGCCCTCTGAGGTTCTTGGGTTCAGTAGATTGCTACCTTTGCACCCCCTATAGCTATGGCCGAGGTTATGGACTTCATTCTATGCTTAGGGGGTTCCAACTAAACAAAAACATCCATGTAGAACAAAAAAGAAAAACATCTCTTGTAGAGATGAGCGAACAGTGTTCTATCGAACACATGTTCGATCGGATATCAGGGTGTTCGCCATGTTCGAATCGAATCGAACACCACGTGGTAAAGTGCGCCAAAATTCGATTCCCCTCCCACCTTCCCTGGCGCCTTTTTTGCACCAATAACAGCGCAGGGGAGGTGGGACAGGAACTACGACACTGGGGGCATTGAAAAAAATTGGAAAAAGTCATTGGCTGCCGAAATCAGGTGACCTCCATTTTAGACGAATAGTGGATTTCAAATCCGGGTCATATGAGAATGTGAACTTTGTGACTATGAGACAGGGATAGCTGTACAGGCAGGGATAGCTAGGGATAACCTTTATTTAGGGGGGAATGTTATTAAAAATAACTTTTTGGGGCTCTATCGGGTGTGTAATTGTGATTTTTGTGAGATAAACTTTTTCCCATAGGGATGCATTGGCCAGCGCTGATTGGCCGAATTCCGTACTCTGGCCAATCAGTGCTGGCCAATGCATTCTATTAGCTTGATGAAGCAGAGTGTGCACAAGGGTTCAAGCGCACCCTCGGCTCTGATGTAGCAGAGCCGAGGCTGCACAAGGGTTCAAGCGCACCCTCGGCTCTGATGTAGGAGAGCCGAGGGTGCACTTGAACCCTTGTGCACCCTCAGCTCTGCTACATCAGAGCCGAGGGTGCGCTTGAACCCTTGTGCACACTCTGCTTCATCAAGCTAATAGAATGCATTGGCCAGCGCTGATTGGCCAATGTATTCTATTAGCCTGATGAAGTAGAGCTGAATGTGTGTGCTAAGCACACACATTCAGCTCTACTTCATCGGGCTAATAGAATGCATTGGCCAGCGCTGATTGGCCAGAGTACGGAACTCGACCAATCAGCGCTGGCTCTGCTGGAGGAGGCGGAGTCTAAAATCGCTCCACACCAGTCTCCATTCAGGTCCGACCTTAGACTCCGCCTCCTCCGGCAGAGCCAGCGCTGATTGGCCGAAGGCTGGCCAATGCATTCCTATGCGAATGCAGAGACTTAGCAGTGCTGAGTCAGTTTTGCTCAACTACACATCTGATGCACACTCGGCACTGCTACATCAGATGTAGCAATCTGATGTAGCAGAGCCGAGGGTGCACTAGAACCCCTGTGCAAACTCAGTTCACGCTAATAGAATGCATTGGCCAGCGCTGATTGGCCAATGCATTCTATTAGCCCGATGAAGTAGAGCTGAATGTGTGTGCTAAGCACACACATTCAGCACTGCTTCATCACGCCAATACAATGCATTAGCCAGTGCTGATTGGCCAGAGTACGGAATTCGGCCAATCAGCGCTGGCTCTGCTGGAGGAGGCGGAGTCTAAGGTCGGACCTGAATGGAGACTGGTGTGGAGCGATCTTAGACTCCGCCTCCTCCAGCAGAGCCAGCGCTGATTGGTCGAGTTCCGTACTCTGGCCAATCAGCGCTGGCCAATGCATTCTATTAGCCCGATGAAGTAGAGCTGAATGTGTGTGCTTAGCACACACATTCAGCTCTACTTCATCAGGCTAATAGAATACATTGGCCAATCAGCGCTGGCCAATGCATTCTATTAGCTTGATGAAGCAGAGTGTGCACAAGGGTTCAAGCGCACCCTCGGCTCTGATGTAGCAGAGCTGAGGGTGCACAAGGGTTCAAGTGCACCCTCGGCTCTCCTACATCAGAGCCGAGGGTGCGCTTGAACCCTTGTGCACACTCTGCTTCATCAAGCTAATAGAATGCATTGGCCAGCACTGATTGGCCAGAGTACGGAATTCGGCCAATCAGCGCTGGCTCTGCTGGAGGAGGCGGAGTCTAAGATCGCTCCACACCAGTCTCCATTCAGGTCCGACCTTAGACTCCGCCTCCTCCAGCAGAGCCAGCGCTGATTGGCCGAATTCCGTACTCTGGCCAATCAGCACTGGCTAATGCATTGTATTGGCGTGATGAAGCAGTGCTGAATGTGTGTGCTTAGCACACACATTCAGCTCTACTTCATCGGGCTAATAGAATGCATTGGCCAATCAGCGCTGGCCAATGCATTCTATTAGCGTGAACTGAGTTTGCACAGGGGTTCTAGTGCACCCTCGGCTCTGCTACATCAGATTGCTACATCTGATGTAGCAGTGCCGAGTGTGCATCAGATGTGTAGTTGAGCAAAACTGACTCAGCACTGCTAAGTCTGCATTCGCATAGGAATGCATTGGCCAGCCTTCGGCCAATCAGCGCTGGCTCTGCCGGAGGAGGCGGAGTCTAAGGTCGGACCTGAATGGAGACTGGTGTGGAGCGATCTTAGACTCCGCCTCCTCCAGCAGAGCCAGCGCTGATTGGTCGAGTTCCGTACTCTGGCCAATCAGCACTGGCCAATGCATTTCTATGGGGAAAAGTTAGCTTGCGAAAATCGCAAACTGACAGGGATTTCCATGAAATAAAGTGACTTTTATGCCCCCAGACATGCTTCCCCTGCTGTCCCAGTGTCATTCCAGGGTGTTGGTATCATTTCCTGGGGTGTCATAGTGGACTTGGTGACCCTCCAGACACGAATTTGGGTTTCCCCCTTAACGAGTTTATGTTCCCCATAGACTATAATGGGGTTCGAAACCCATTCGAACACTCGAACAGTGAGCGGCTGTTCGAATCGAATTTCGAACCTCGAACATTTTAGTGTTCGCTCATCTCTAATCTCTTGCAATCGTCACTTGTTGGAGGTATCTCAACATCTGGCAACTTTCTCCACAGCACTGAGTCTTATTGATCCTCCTCACATCATCCTGACTCCAATCCCTCATAACAAAAAGGAAAGTTTCTCAACATAAAAAGGTTCTTCGTAAATATGTGAAGTGGTGAGGGCTTCAAACAAATCCTTCCAGCATCACTTGGGGCACGATTATACATGGCAACATGAAAGATCTAAGAAAGTGGCACAAAAATTATGATCATTGTGTTCAATGTAGAGATTTAAATTGATACAATCATTGTGTATCGGGACCTTTAAAATATGAAATATGTATTGTTATATTTTTGGATTCTTGATTTTTTCCTTGTTTTTTCAACATTTCTTTGGGTATTCAATAGATGCAGATTTTATCTCCTATCTCGAGAACGGAGGTCTCTCAATTCTTATCTTGTGACCTCAGTCAGAGAAGAGGTGGCTGTGCATGTTGTGAGGGGAGGCTCAGCTATTTTTGGAAGTTATGTAGCAATGAGTCAAAAGAGTTGATCAAGCGTGGCCACCTTAACTTTCACTGTAGCTATGGACCCTTGTTCTCAAGGTAGCTGCTGGTCCAAGAGGTGGAACTTGCATCTATTGGACAATAAACTGTAGATATGCCATATGTCCCAGATGGAGATCCCTTTAAGTTTCATGTATAAGGCCCCTTAGCTTCCTCTAGTGCGGGAAGAAAGTTGTCAGAGTTGTCGGAAAAGTTGGGTCTTGACTGCAATTTATTCATTTTCAGATCAATGGGTTCTGCAAAAAATGAGGGTTCCTATGAATGACCGTATGACTGAAGAAGTGGGTTGTGAAGACACTGCTGCTCTATTTGAATGGTAGTCCTGTGTTCCTCCATTTAAATAGAGCAGCAGTGTCTTCACAACCCACTTCTTCAGTCATACGGGGCACATAGGAACCCTCATTTTCAGAACCCATTGATCGGACCCTCACTGATCAGTTATCCCATAGTCTGTGGATACAATGTTATATTTAAGGATTTGTACATAAACAATCCTGATAGATTAAGGAAGGGTGCCCCTTTATTAGCCTTTACTTACAAGCGCGAATAATTAAATTAAAAGTCGGTGCTCGTCTCCTATACACCCATGTTATATATTAAAAGAAGAAGTCATTTAGAAGATAACACAGACACATATCTGTCAAAGCCAAGTCCGATGAAATCCAGATCCTTGGAAGATGCTGAGAGGGAGTTTGACATTGACGCATAGCACTGTGTGTCCCAGTACTCAATATCCTGAACATACTTCTTCCTAGAAAATATTTTATTGTACTTCTTTTAGTATTGTATTGCCAGATATATCCTACATTGTTATATACAACGATTTTAACCCCACTATCCCCAGATATGTTCCTAGCTTCAGTTCCCACTGACCAGATATCAAGGACCATGAGTCAGCTCCAATTTATCAAAAGTTCTAAAAGTATAAGTTGTCCTTCTTATCTAGAATTCCTCTTAATCTTCATTAGGAAATGCAGAATTTTCCAACCTTTAATGTATCTCAGATTTATCACGTTTTTAGGTGATGGATTTGGGGCTTCATTCAAAGCCTTTCACCATGTATAACAATTAGACAACTGCCGGGAGACATTAGGAGGACGTCTACTGTAACAAATGACCTTGACAGTCTCAGCCAATTATGTGGTGGAATTTTCACACGAATTATCAATGGGGGGGACAAGCCCTTTGCATTATATGGCAAAAAAAATGGATCTGTCTGTTGCCTTTTGGCTATTTTTGGCCAAAGAACTGGTCAACCAGAGTATTAGAATCTTGAAAGTGTCCACAAGATTTCTGGGATTCTGTAGAATAGGCCTTCAAGGTATGATCAGTGGAGGTCTCATCTCAAGATTTCCATGACCAGCAGAACATTCAGATTACTAGGAGCCCTAAGAGTGTTCTACCCTTTTTATAGACAGGTTCCTTGGAGCCCTAAGAGTATTCTACGCTAACTTTTAAGCCAATTAAAGTATGGTTTGTATCAAACTTGTTCGCCGTGAAATGAATCGGGAACCTGAGCCGTCAAACCCAAACATGAAACAAATCTTGAGAGGTTCGCCCATCTCTAATCTGTTGTATACCTACAAATATCGACAGACCGCATAGACTTACCATAGGTTTATTTGGGGTTCCACCTGTCTGTTATTTTGTCCCATGGATGCTCAGATAACATCATGTTACATACTTTGTAAGAAGACTCTTGGGCTTTGGTGTGACCTTCTTGACTTGGGACCATTTATGTCATCTCAATCATCGCAATGCCATACACTTTGTACTTTTCAAAAATGATGGTGCCATATCTTCTCATGTTAGAAGAAATATGGGCAGTATGTACAGTACGGTCTGGAGACTTTCACTCCATATGTATGCTGAGAACTTGGGAGTTTGATAAGATAATAACTATCCTAAAAGTGAATCTCCTGAGGTTGGAGATTAAAGTTGTCAAATCAATACAATTTCAGGTCTTCGATGGTCGATGTCAGAACTATTCAGTTGTATCTTGGGTTGTATCTCTGTTTTTTCCTCTGCGTTGTGTCTTCATATACATTAACTGAAGTTAGAAGCCACTCAAATTTTTTAATAGATTACTTTTTTTTGAAAAATATAAACAATTCATATAGCGCAACTTTTTGACCAATAAACCATTGCTCTTCAGAGTGGTTTTCTATATTTCCTATAGATGTGTACAGCAACCCAACCTGAAGAAGGGTATTTAATGCCCGAAACATTGCTCTATATACATTGATGGTTTCCAGTTAAAAAGTTTTTATTTGCATTGGAATATCAAGAAAAATCAAGGACTGAGTAGACATCAAGACAACACGCTGGTATGATGATCACCCAATCGCTTGGGGGTCTGGCTTCAGAAACCATTAGTTGGATACTTTTGGCCATACATGGAGAACGACCAACCAAATAGAGCATCAATGGGTGAGGTCGAACAAAACAAGGGCAACTCTGTGTTACATGCTCCACATTCTGGTTAATGGTGAATTCAGCCTTTTAACTCTTTAAGTTGTATAATGAGAGAAGCAGCAGTCTGAAATCATCATGACAGACTACTGGCACCAAGACGGCAGTCTAGTGAATGAAGTAGCCTCATGTAACACCATCTACATGGGTCTGCTGGCTGCTACCTACAGCCACAGAAAGAAAAGAAGCATCTGGCCATGTTAATTAGTCCATCTTATATATTGGCCTACAGGAACATGTTGTGAATGTAAAATGCAGAACAAAGCCGACATCCAGTTACTAGACTGAAGACCTTCCTTAAGGTTTGGTTCTTGTGTAAGAAGTGGCTCATCCCCATTATGAATAGTAATAGAGGACTCCATTATAATAAACCCATACGTGTAATTAGTTGAGAAAGTATCACTAAACCATTCTAGGGGTTATTCACGGCTCGCCATCTGTCTAGTGAGATCTAAGCCTACTTAATTAGAGAACGTCTAACACAGAGAGCCCGTTAAGTTGAATTGGCCCTTAGTGACATAAAGACAATACCCTACAGATGTTCTATGTATATTCTTGGGTGAACTCATTAAACCTCCTTGTCTATGTTTGATATCCAGCTTTTCAATGTCTCTTCATTCCAGATCACTAGTGAGAAAGAAGCCACTTACACTCAATGGTGTCTCCTAGATGGAGGTCTTGAGGGTTAAGGTGCCATGCATACTGATGACGGGAACTAACACTTTGCTTGAAGGAGGGCTCAGGATATTTATGAAACAAATTCAAGGAGGATTGTTAAAGTCTTGTTATTTTGGGACTTTTAACCCTGCAGAAACTATGGCCGGCGATTTACAAGTTAGATGGGTTATCCAGGATTATAAGGCATGGCCCCATTCTTTCAGAAAGAACTCCACTTCTTCATCTCAGGTACTGACGTCCATTGGTCCATATGTATTAACGTGATTGGGCTGGAACTTGGCCATGTGAGCAATGAACGTGATGTCACTTCCTAAAAACAGCCATGTTTTCTAGTCGTCAATAAACCCTTTAAGAACAGTTTTATTGATGATCAAGGTATTATCACCTTAGGAGTTGTCCCTTGAACTTTTTTATTTTATTTTATAACCTTATTAACCTCATAAGGATGGGGCTCTGACCTTCATGGTGCCCATTGTTTCCAACAGTTCTGCTCTAGTCTATAGAGAGCACATGCTCTACAGCTCAAAATTGAGGCCAAAGATGGCCAAATCTAGATTGGACGTCAGATATTTCTCTCGAGTCCCCCATACACATACATGCTCAGTTCAGCCTAGTGTGCATGTTTTGTTAATGGGAATGGAGGTGTATGAGATGTCTGGCAGCGACTTATCTGCTCTGTGAACAACACAATTGGATGTTCTAGGCCTCATTGGAAGCCTAAAAGCTACTGTAGGTTCCTTCCTATGGTTTATATAGATTATTATATTAGAGAACAGGACATTCTATATACACGAAGTCATGAGAGTGTCTTCATTACATTATATCGCTGGTGAATTTTGGATTAACAGATGTTTGCATCTTCTTCTGGTTCCTTCCCGTTTATGCGGTTGGGACTCATCATGACCTCTTTTAACCAGCAATGTTTGTTTGTTTCCAAATTTATCACTAACTTTTTGATTGGAATGGTCAGACCTCAGCTCTGTATCCGACAGGAAATAAACATTTACATAAATTAATTGAGATGGGAAACCATCGAGTTTCGGATGCTATGTAGTGAGCTCTGAAACATGGAAGCAGATTGTGGACTTCTTTCACATGAAACCCCCCCTTATGCTGCTTGTAAACATTAGACTTTCTTGGGAGAATGTGTAAGCTTGGACTATTAGATGTCTTGAGGAAGGAGGGAAGATTGCTGTATTCTTCTCCGAAAATAATTCAGACTATTGTTGCAATCAAGTCGAAATTCCTTGACTTGTCTATGAATGGTTTAAAGGCATCTTCCACTTTGGACATTACATTTTGGTTAGAATTGTCTTTCAGTGACTACCTGACCACAAAGTGCTTACTTCCCCTGCTGTGCCACCACTGGGTAAATGAAGCATCGCACAATTCTCAATGATATCAATGGAGACTTTTTCAGGTCCTCCAAAGTTCTTAGAAGTCCAGCTTTGATTGTGTTACATCAGTAGAGTGAAGTAACTTTTTACATTTTACAGAAATTTGCAGAATTTTAAAGATTTTCTTTAACCATCTTAGTGGTGACATCTTTTATCTTGCTATGTTGCCAATGTATTAGCCCATGAATGCAGAAACTTTCTAAGGTCTAGGACTTGTAAGAACTCCAGCCATGATTTCCTTACAATGGCTGGTTATCAGACAGGGACACTACATGTATGACCGTATGACCTGTCCACAATAAAGACATCATGGCTGGTTGTCAGGAGGACACTACATGTATGAGAAGATAACCTAGACACAATAAGTACATCATGGCTGGTTATCAGGAGGACACTACATGTATGAAAAGATAACCGGACACAATAAGGACATCATGGCTGGTTATCAGGAGGACACTACATGTATGAGAAGATAACCGGACACAGTAAGGACATCATGGCTGGTTATCAGGAGGACACTACATGTATGAGAAGATAACCGGACACAGTAAGGACATCATGGCTGGTTATCAGGAGGACACTACATGTATGAGAAGATAACCGGACACAGTAAGGACATCATGGCTGGTTATCAGGAGGACACTACATGTATGAGAAGATAACCTGTCCACAATAAGGACATCATGGCTGGTTATCAGGAGGACACTACATGTATGAGAAGATAACCTGTCCACAATAAGGACATCATGGCTGGTTATCAGGAGGAGGACACTACATGTATGAGAAGATAACCTGGCCACAAATAAGAACATCATGGCTGGTTATCAGGAGGACACTACATGTATGAGAAGATAACCCGGCAACAGTTAAGACCATCTTGGCTGGGTATAAGGAGGACACACTACATGTATGAGAATATAACCTGTGCACAATAAGAACATCATGGCTGGGTTTCTGACAAATCCAAGACATTATAAAGTTTCAGTATAAATGGTCATATCCACTGGCAACCCATCAAGACAAACAATGTCACCACTAAGAAGGTTAAATACATTTTTGAATCTCTATAAAGTTTGTACTTACTTATGGTTTAAAAATTATGTTGTAAAAATTTTTTACTTTTAATTGTCTCCAAATTGTTAATATGGTTACGGTCATGGGAAAACTCCTTTTAGTTGATAAATAGCAAATGGCTGTGACTCTGGAAGAGTTAACTTAGTTCCCATGGAGCGGAGTTTATCACATCTCTGGAATTAATTGATAGATAAGCCCCCCTCCCAGACCCCCATCACAGTATTTCTAATCCTTCATGAGATGGCACAATCCTCGGTGACAGAATGCAGAGCCTGGGATTTTTCTTGTGTTGTCGTAACATTTACAATAGGTTTAGGGTTCCTAGTTTTACTAGAAAAGAGTGTGTACAAGAGCTACATCTGGTGAGCCCGCCGTGCTGGCTGTATACAGTAGTTATCAGTTTGTGATATGAAAAATAAAGCCTTGTCTTCAAAAAAATTATTTTTGAAAATGCCAAAGAATTGTACAACTTCAGTAATATGGAAATCTAAGAATGTTCTGGTCTTCCAAGTGTATCTGTACAAATACAAGTGTGATGGTGTCATCGACCTCAGTCAGTTTGGTGACCATATGGGCACGTTAAAGGGATTCTACCACTAAATCCTTTTTTTTTTTTTTGTTTTAGACGTCGGAATAGCCTTTAGAAAGGCTATTCATCTCTTACCTTTAGAGGTGGTCTATGCAGCGCCGTTCCTTAGAAATACCGGTTTTAACCAGTATGCAAATGAGTTCTCCGCAGCAATGGGGGCGGGTCCCAGTGCTCAAACGGCGTCCCCACTGCTGCCAGAGAGCTCTCTCCAGCAACGCCTCCATCTTCAGCTGCAACCCCGCCTCTTATGTCTTCCGTTTCGGTCCAACCTCCGATGCCTGCACAGTATGCTCCTGTATTGAACTACATGAGCAAGAGCGGCCTACCAAAAATGGCCGCTGGCTGCCGGCCATTTTTGGGAGGCCGCTCTTCCTCTTGTAGTTCAATACAGGAGCGTACTGTGCCTGGCCAGCGGCCACTTTTGGGAGGCCGCTCTTGCTCTTGTAGTTCAACACAGGAGCGTACTGCACAAGCGTCGGAGGTTGGACCGACACAGAAGACAGAAGAGGCGGGGTTGCAGCTGAAGATGGAGGCGTCACTGGAGAGAGCTCTCTGGCAGCAGTGGGCATGCCCCCATCGCCATTTGAGCGCTGGGTCCCGCCCCCCATTGCTGCGGAGAACTCATTTGCATACCAGTTAAAACCGGTATTTCTAAGGAAGGCGCCACGGAGACCACGTCTAAAGGTAAGAGACGAATATCCTTTCTAAAGGCTATTCCGACATCTAAAGCACAAAAAAAAGCGATTTAGTGGTAGAATCCCTTTAAAGTTTTCTCTGGTTGTTTCCACCCACCAACTGTTACCCATGAAGGAAATGAAGATGATTTCTATATAAAATAAGAATCAATTTACTGTGCAAACAGCTTACTGTGCCATAAGATAACACAAGATGTCCTGCAATACTCACCTTACCGGCTTGTCTTCTCCCAAGCTGCTGCTAAGACATGACCCCAGCAGGTCACCCAAAGCTGTCCTCTGGAGGTGTAGAACATGGACCCTTGAAGTCCTCTTTACTGAGCTAGATGATGGTTATACAAGATATGTAAATCTTTTGTTGCAAAATTGGCAAACAACAGTTTCAAAGTAACAGTTTTGTTTAGGTCTAGCGTGCAAGATGGCTGAAACGAACACCATGCTATCATGGGCGATGCATTGCACGTCGCCAGCAAACCTATTCTCTTACCCATGAATGTCATAGGTTGTCCAATTTGCAATACCTTATAGAAGAATAAAGTAGACATTAGCTCACCGTTTTCTTACTTTCGATTTCTGGGGTGTACGACCAGCCTCTGGACTTGTGGAATATATTCAACAATAATGCAAAGAGAAGAGAAGTCTGCATCACACCGAATCTTCTAAAATATACCTTTTACTCCATTATCGATTAAAATACAGATCCAACGAAAAAAGATTCGGTGCGATGCAGACTTCTCTTCTCTTCACTTCATTGCAATACCTTATGGTGTCCTTCTGGCTAGGAGGAGGCTTTTCTTCTTTAGGCTGAGGACCCAGGTTGTGGAAATGCAACTTTTCTTGTTGCGGAATTTGCTGTTGATTTTTTTTAACCCAAAGCTAAAAATTTCTACAAAAGGAATGGAATAATAAATAGGGCATTCTTAAAACTTCTACTTTCTGCTCCATTCACTTCTGGATTTGTAGGGAAAAAAAAGCTGTAAAACCTGCAACAAAACCAGCTGCGTTTTGACAATGTGAGACCTCAGTCATAGCTTTCTAAACTACTTTACACCTCCAACACTTCTCTGTTGCTGCTTCCCTGGCCCCATGCCTATCTCTTTATCCCAGCTCCAGTAACGGCACGGCATGTTGACTCATGATCACCGCCACCAGCAAAATGTTGTCCAACACCACTGAGGTCACTGCTGTTTCCAGGTCAGGTCAGGACATCTCAACATGTCATCACTAGAGCCTGGTGGTGGGACACAGATTGGGGGGTCAGCACTGGAGTAACAGTAGATTGGTAAGGTGGGGTTTTAAGTCTTTCGTTAAGTCTTTTGTATACCCTTAGTATAGGTCACCAATTAAAGATTGTGTGGGAACACCTGAGATCCCTGCCTGATCATTGCACAAATGGGATTGGAATAGGGAGATATAGGGTCAAATTGGATAAATGTAGATATTTAGCATACACATATGTGATATGGGAAGCATATATTTGCAGTGAATCTACTGAGCTCTAATATCAAATGCGTATCATGGCCTCTTACCATGTATCTTCTTATGTGGCCTTTGGATACCCTCCGGCACCAAGGTCTGGATGTTACTGCTTCCTCTGTCCCTGATTCCAATATAATCCAATGGATGATATCCTATATGGAAATGAGATTGTGGTTTACTGAATTTAGCCTAAGTTCCCAGCATCCATTGCATGAATATGCCTCAAGCCATATGTGTCCTTCTGGGGTAGATCACACTTTGTGGCTGATTTTACTTTGTAGTGGTGTTTTTAGGCTTGAGTCCCCATTCCAGATATTACAGACATCTCTATTCCCATGTTTCTATGTATAGATTTGCATCAATTTCCATTTTTGCTCTACCCCAAGGCTTGCAGTATGTAGGAACTCGTATTCGCTGAGCACGTCATAACACATTAAAACCATATTGCGAGCTGACAGTGGTCCAAACTTCCTAAATCCATAACATTCCTCTAAAGCCCCATGGACTCTATAATTCTCCTTCTTCTGGTGATACGGGGCTACATAATCCCCAGTAATTTACAGAAGCCTTAGGATAAGCCGATCTCCTATCTATTGTATACGTCTCTCTCGGAGAATTATAGCGCGGTGGACGCAATTTTCTTCATTAGGGAAGGTGAATGATGTGAACCTTGACTGATTGGATCCCTAGGAAAACAACATTATCTCAATGGGGAAACTCTTAGCCTAAACCGGGCTTCAGTATTGTGGATACATTCACAGATCTCAGCGGGAAATCTCTGTTCCTGGAGGGTCTTTGGCAGGACGATGGAGCCGTCTTCATAGACTTGATCAGATCAAGCTGTGTGGTTTTGTGGGTTGGGAGTCGGAGGTGCTAAGTAATGTACTGGTGGTTACGGCCCTATTGAAATCTAAATCAAATGAATGAGACGAGAAATGAAACATTACTTTTCATCGGGAAGAAACCCATTTGCGGCCAAATCTTTTCATTCCTTTCTTTCTCCTGTAATGGGTTTTGCTTCAGCAAGGCAATAGTATTTTGTAAGCGTAATTAAACATTCATTATAGATGTGAATGGGGTTATTAGAATGTATCGGATTCCCAAGGGATGATTAAATCGTTAAAAAAGGGACAATAAGGAGCTTTATGGAAGACAATATGATATGAAAAAGTGTAATACGTGTCTGACCGAATAAGAGAGAACTGCACAACTCCTAGCTAAACCTCTCTGATATTGTGATATGTGATTTTGTGAATAGAAAAGGAACCTGTCACCGGGATTTTCACCGGTAAGACTGGATTCACATCTATGTTGGAGTCTTCAAAGGAGAGTCCGTCGCAAATTCTGCTTGAAATTGATGGAGAGAAAAGTCCTGCAAGATGGAGACCCGGTCCACTTAAAAAGTGGAAACCTGTGGACACCATAGACTATAATGGGGTCCATAGGTTTCCACTATTTTCTCTCTCTACCAGGAAACTGACGATAACCTGGTAGTCCCCATTATAATGTATTAGCTTTTTGTAGCTTTTTAAATGAACAGGGGCTCCGTCTATTCTGACCCTAATGCTAGTGTGAACCTAGCATAAGCTCACAGCACTGTCAGGTTAAAATATTTCTGGCAGCTCTATGAGCATTACTCTCCTCTCCACCATGCTCCACCTTCCTTGTTCTTATATATGGCTCTCCACTGCTGCTGATGATATGAATACCAGTGATTCAGACCTTACAGTGAATAACTCTCCTAACTCACACTGCCTGTCTATATTATCTGTGCTTGCTGTGTGCAGAATCTCCAGTGTACATTTTTAATATGCAGCTTTGTACTGCAACCCCCTGCTTGTAAGATCTGACAGAGAGAAACCTATCATAAGTAGGAGGCAGGCCACATAGGGAAAAGCTGCTTCCCATATAAATACACTGAAACTTTGCAGTGTGGTTTACGGAACATCAGTTCTATCACTACTGCTACCAGACAGGATTATAAGGAGTGCAAGTGCAATGTGATGAGATTCCCACCCGGAAATCAGTGAAGTCCGGCATGGAGGACTTTTCTCTCTGCTGGTTTCAGTATAAAAACATCAAACACCTGACGGATACCCAGAGGACCCCAATATAGTCTATGGGATCCACCGGTGCCTGTGGGTAACTGCTGTTTTAGCGGTCAAGCTTTCTGTCATTTGGGTCCTCTGAACGCAGATGTGAACCCTTGCCTAAGGAGTAGAGATGAGCGAACACTGTTCATATCAGCCGATCCGAACAGCACGCTCCCATAGAAATGAATGGAAGCACCTGGCACGCAGACTTTGCTGGCGGCCTGCCGCTAAACCCCCCGCGTGCCGGCCGCTTCCATTCATTTCTATGGGAGCGTGCTGTGAGCGTGCTGTTCAGAACGGCTGTTCCGAACAGTGTTCGCTCATCTCTACTAAGGAGATTGCATTTCTCCTGTAATAAAGTCCAATGTATCAGCCCCAGTCACCGGGGATATCTGCATGAAAAAACTGTTAAATTGCTATGTTAAGAGCTTATTGGGGGAACAATGTGTTAAAAAATAATAGGACAAACCTAACACAGGTTCTAGCCTCAGCCAAATTTCCGTAACAGAGAAGGAAAAATAATTTGGGTATAGTATACTGCAAGTCACTTGATAAATGACATGCCCCATTGAAAGGATTAGTTAGGCAGGGACTACAAAAAAAAAAAAAATACTTAAAATAACAAGGCCCCCCTGTTGTCTATGCACAACCTTACTGCCTCATTTATAAAATCCATATCTTCCCCAAATATACTTAAAACATATGTCTGAATGGGATAATATCATGGCTTCTAAAAATTGTTCTGCAAAACCATAAGTAATCCCAAGTGGATAGATGACTTCATACTCTCGGTACTATCACTCACTTCCCTCCCGGAATATTTCCCATTCCCACCTGTAACCCCTTATCCCTCTGCACTATGCAGATCATGACATCTCTAATATACAACAATCTGTTATACAGATTCAGGCACCAGAATGCGGTTTTCTGGCTGTAGCCGAGCCCTGTAAAGAGTTAACACTTTACCCATACTCCCCTGACATATGCAAATTATTATCGGAGAGCAGAAAACCAGCTTGAGATATTCTAAAGACATCCGTGCCAAGCCTGGGCTGTACATGTGCACTGCATAGGCTCAGTAGGTGCTTGTGTCTGTAGGCTGCAAATATTTGTACAAAAAACATCTATTTTCCATGACCTCTCTGTAATGCATGTTGTAGTGGTGCCGCTCTATGCCCAAAATCACTTTGTCTACTGCAGGATGTGGACCAAGGGTGAACCTGTAATGTTAGGGCTTGTTTACACGGTGCAGCTATTGTGCAAGAGTGATGCTAAACAGTGCAAGAAATGTATTTTTTTGGATTTAACCCAATTTTGAGCTTAGAGAAAAAAAGTGCGATACTACAGTGTAGTGTATGAACAGGGCAGCAGCAACCCATAGGAATACACAGGTAAGAACAACTTTCTTGAGATCTTCATACATGAGAAAGGTAGAAAAAAAAACATCATGTAAAATGAGCACAAGTCACACAACAGTTAGTAAAGAGGCCGTCATGGCTTCAGCTCTGTAATGATCCATGATGGGTGGCCTTAGGGGGTCGACTCTCTAAACAAGGGTGAACATTGAGGAGGAACGTACCAATGTCCAAACAGCTCCTTATAGTTTGGAGACGCTGCAGTGCCTGTGCCTGGATAACGGCTAGTCTTTCCAGGCAGGCATTTTCCCTGTAATATAATATTACATGGCAGTCATTCCGCTTCTATGTCATACAAGGACAGTTCTGCTCTTATAGATTGGGACCTCCGTATAACATCTATATGCCCAAGCATTGGCTATAGACAGGGATGGAGTTCATATTCAAAAACTTTAAAAATGTTGAAAATAGGGTCACCATTAGGCATCATGTATATGGTAGAAGTATGATGTATGGAGCCAGTGGCGTAATTAAAGCCTTGTGGGCCCCGGTACAGTCTTTTGTCCGGGGCCCCCCACCTCATCGTTACAGAGAGTTCTTGATATTGATGGTTACGGGTGCTAAGGAGTTTAATCACATGAGTGTGGTTAGGATAATCTGTGGGTCTCCTTGGCTTATGGGCCAGATGGCAGCTGCAATCTCTATACTGATGCCAGTGGCCCCTGTGAGGACCATGTATGTACATGGAGTCTCTACAATCTTTGTGTGCACTTTTTTCCTCTTACAGAACCAATGCCCTACATGGCAGACAACAGTACGGCAACATTTCCTTGCCTATGTATTAGTAAAAAAACAAACAAAAACTTCATATGAAAGGTAGCAGAAATAGAGCACGGGCCGTGTGATGGGTTCTGTAATATAGATCCTAATATCATATCCATAGTACGGCATGAGGTATGAAAGGGGTAATCCAATCGGAAAGATATTTCACCTATCGTGGATTGGTGACAAATGGTAGACCTGTGGGGGGCTAAAGACTGAGGCCATCATTGTTCACAAGAATGGGGGACCTTGTTCTTGTGTTACACATGTTGGAGAATATTGGACCAGGGGTAGGCAACCTTCGGCATTGTAAAACTACAACTCCCATCATGCATACTTGCTCCACTGTTCTTGGAACTCCCATAGAAGTGAATGTAGCATGTTGTGAGTTGTAGATTCACAGCAGATGGAGAGCCGAAGGTTGAAGACCCCTGCTGTAGACTATGAATGGAGAGGCGAGGTGCATGCTCTACTGCCCCAAACCCGAATCTGCCGATCAGTGCGGTCTTAGAGTTCAGAACCCCAGGAACCTTGACCGACAATGTACAGGTAATATACTTTAGGCTGGAATACCCCTTTAATATAGATATACTGGAGAAAGCAAGAATGCCCCATCATTTCTAGACTGTCGGGACCTGAATGTTCCACGGACTCAACAATAGAGGGCAATACCCAAAATGATACAAAATATAGATTCAACTTCAGTAAATCATCTTAGTACAGATTTTCTACATTGTACCTACATTTTGCAATATCTTCCATTAGTGTTCATTGGAACGGAGATACCGGGGAAAAAAAACGTAAGAAGAAAATCTGTAATTTTGATTCATGATAGAACAAAAACCCCCTTTAGATAATATTGTGTAATATAAGAAGACTTTGTATTTCTCAGAAAATAGGACGAATGGTTATGACATGTTATCTAGGCGAAATCTTTAAGATTTATTGTGAAATCAGAGAGGTTTACCGCCCCTCCGCTCAGGTATTCTGCCCCAGTATCCCTTAAATATTTACATTGTAGTCATTCCAATGATGAAAACCGCTGAAGAAAGCAAATAAATGGGCTCTTAGAGATACCGGAGCTTTGTCAATAATTACCAGAGTTACTTGTAAGGAAAGCCAGGGGATATTTCTACTGAGTGCCATGTGTTAGGCTTCATTACTGGAGCAGATGGAAGGCTCATTCTTGGCCCTGGGCATGCGTCTTAGGAGATTGTAAACAAGTCTTTTCTCTTATTAGTTTTGCTTCCTCGATGTTTAAGGAAAGTACATTTCACGTGGAAGGAAGAGGGCCAAGAAAACATCTGCAGGCAGTGAGGGAGCAACGTCTACAAGCAGAAGGAGTAGTCAACGTTTCGTTCTTGGAAGTGTCTAGCACTCACGTAGAGATGAAAAAAATGTTTCCACGTTTTCTCAGACTAAAATATCCTTAGGATAGGTCATCAATATTTGACTGCAAGGATTTTTCAACCGGGAACCCTACAGATCAGTTTATGCAGACCATATGGCGTCACATTCTTCAGTTACTTTACCTGTTTGCAGCTCAATCTCTATTTTTGGATGGGGCTGAGCTGCAATACCAAAAACAGCCATTATACAATGTACAGCACTGTAAGTGGTCACTGCCTCTACTCTCTCGTTGTGCATCTATGTAGTATCTTGTGGCTGACATAGCATGTTGGGTTCTTTGCACACAGTAATCGGGATGATATTATTGTTACTATTGTACCTAGCATTATCTAACCATGATCTATTCTTATAGGGGCCTTTATGAACACTTATTCCATATCCACAGGACAGGGTATGTTTCCGATCGCTGGTGACCCATTTGTTGGGTCTCCCAATGATCAGGAGGACGGCGGGTTCAAAAGTTCCCCTAAAGCCTCCTTGCACATGGAGCACCCGTGCACTTGTGTGTCCGGCACTCAATTCACTTCTATACGAGCTGCGGGTTCTAATGGAGAGTCCAGTCACCCCATAGAGGTTTTGTGGCACAACCCCTTTAATGCTCTGTCTCCCTGGATCCTCTGTCAGCAGTATTGGCATATGGATGCTGCAATGTTACTCTTCCCATAAAAGTTATGGAAATCATGACAGAACCTGATGGATCCCAGTATGTCAATGACGCCTATCGGACATTAGTGGTATCCATCATACTACAGATCTGTCAGGTTCAGGACACTATAAGGAAGCAGAGAAGGAAGAACCTGGTAGGACCACTGATATGGTTACCTATTGGATCTTACTGCAATAGAATTGATTAGTGATGGATCTTAGCGTTGGATTTTGGTGGATTCTACCAAATTCGAGCCATTAAGCAACCATTTTATACATTATTATACATTGGACAAGTTTCAAAGAAAATATTTTCAATCCTAGAACCGGTAACTGGTGATGAACTCCAATGACTTCACCCAATTTATCTCTCGCCCTCAGTTTAACAAGACAAGGGCCTTTCTGTATCAGGACGAGTCGCGCACATTCACAGCGCATTCATTATAGTTTTGTTATATGCTTGAGTTGGGAAGAAAAGGATTTAGGTCTTGGATCATCTCAGTGTGAGATTTCCTTCAAATAGTAAAGTCTAACTCTTCAGGGGTTTAGGTCAGAATGTGGATAAAAATGCAAAACAGTCTGGACTGGTTCCCACCATCACACATCCTGAAGAAGATCCAGGAGTCCGGGCTCCTCGGCTATCACCGCTTCTCATGAACACTTTACACCGCTCAGGCAGTAGAGGAGATAAGACACCTTCACGACCTCTCTACAGGCCACATATCACAGATCTATATCTGTATGTGATGGCTCCTGTGTTTTGCCAATTGAAGACGTCTCCCAGTGCGGAGCTCCAGTGCTGTTCTTCAGCATGTTTTATAGAGCTTGGTTAAGTAAACATCCTCAAACAAATCAACCAGAGAGAGCCTAAAATAAACAGCGCTACTGTGCCAAGATCATAATTACTTGCACATTTAATGCTTTACCCCCCAGTCCTGTCCGTGCACATCTAAAACGGTTTTCTCGTCGTGACCGTAATTGTTTTGAAATCACAGCTTCCCAAGTCCTGTAGGATGTTTACATTTTTGGAATTTTTTTCCACAGATTATACAAGACCCTCACTCTAAAAATACATATTTCTTAATACGAAGTACTCCGGACGGATCCACTGAACCAGAAGTTCTTAGGTTCTTGGAACGGGACATGTTCTTCTGATGTTTCTCTTAGAATCACTACAGTATATACTTAGAATCACTTCAGTACTGCTGGATATCTTTGTTATAACATTATTTCATGGTAACTAGTGCTTAACACTCACCCTGTATATTAGAGATGTATCTAGAGATTTTGATGGGTCTGGCCATCTAATGTGTAAGAATGTCCCACCATCTTTTCCTTGATAAAAGATGTTGGAGAGATAAAGATTTGTTAAGGTGAGCCCCTGAACCAGAAGTTCTTGGGTTCTTGGAAAGGGACATGAGCTTCTGATGTTCTTGGATTCTTGGAACTGGATGTGTTCTTCTGATGTTCCTCTTATAATAACTACAGTAAATCTTCTGTACTACTCTTTATTATAAGTCTATGTAATGGTAACTAGTGCTTATAACTCACCCTGTGTATTAGAGGTGTATCTAAAGATTTTGTTGGGTCCGCCATATAATGTGTAAGGTTGCCCTTCATCTTTACCTCAATAGAAAATGTTGGAGAGATAAAGATCAAGCAGTTAGATTTGTTAAGGCGATCCACTAAACCAGAAGTTCTTGGGTTCTTGGAACTGGATGTGTTCTTCTGAGGTTCTTGGGTTCTTGGAACTGGATGTGTTCTTCTCATGTTCCTCTTTTAATGACTACAGTAAATCTTCAGTACTATTGGATATCTTTATTGTAAGTCTACTTAATGGTAACTAGTGCTTACAACTCACCTTGTATATTAGAGGTGTAGCTAGAGATCTTGATGGATCTGGTCATCTAATAAGTAAGAATGCCCCACTATCATTACCTCGATAGCAAATGTTGGAGAGATAAGGATCAAGCAGTTAGATTTGTTAAGGTGATCCCCTGAACCAGAAGTTCTTGGATTCTTGGAAATGGATGTGTTCTTCTGATGTTTTTGGGTTCTTGTAACTGGACGTGTTCTTCTGATGTTCCTCTTATACTAACTACAGTAAATCTTCTGTACTACTGGATATCTTTATTATATGAGTACTTAATGGTAACTAGAGTATACTTGTGCTTAAAAATGACCCTGTATATTAGATGTGTATCTAGAGATTTTGATGGGTCCGGTCATCTAATGTGTAAGGATGACCCCTCTACTTTTCCTCAATATCAGATGTTGGAGAGATAAGGATCAAACAGTTAGATTTGTCAAACCACTGCCATAGCAGTCTATCCATGGTATTCTCCTTTCATCCAGTTCGGTGTACCAGCACCGCTCAGTCAAATCTGAAACTGCTTCTATTATACTCTGAGGTCATTTCAGAGGATCAGAGATGGGGCGGAAAAAGAATGAACACTTAAGTCACCATCCCTCATCCCTCCTGGGCTCCCTGCGCATTGTCCCTGGTGTCTTTGGTCCTCCTGGGACCTATTCGTGAATCACAGGGGACTTTTGAGACCACCAGACTCCACAATGGAACCCACTCATCTACCACATACCAGCAGTTTCTTACTACTGCGCGTTATTACTGTAAATTCTAATATCGTACTCGTGAATGAAGACTGACAGTACATTGCTTCCATGCCAGAGACTAAGAATGAAAGACTCCTCGCCAGGTTTTATTGGAGAGAGCACGGGCTATTGACATGGAAGTGTCTGCCTATATTAGAGTTATTTGACCCATGTAGGCGTAGGGTCATTCACAATTTTCCTGCAAAGGCAACCTAATTCCCAAATTAACTTTTACCAATAGCAAACATGTGTATGTATTTACAGTGAGAGTGTGTGAAACGCAACCTTTGTTATTCAGGGTTAGAAAACATGGCTGCTTTCTTTGTCTTAAGAAGTGACATCATGTCCGATCTGAGATAGGTAACTGAGGATTTTAGTGGTTTGATAACATAGGTTATGCTTTACACTCTCTCACTGTAAATACATACACACCTTTGTGTTAATTCAGATATTAGTTTGCCTTTAGTGGTTAAATTGTGAATTCCTAAGTCACATTGACCTTCAATAAATCTCCTACATTGTGCTTTTAGAAGAACAGAAACTGGTCCTCCTCCCCGTACACCACGCTTCCCATGTCTGAGACCTTTTATAAGTTCCATGCTCTAGGCCTATGTCTTACTTTGCTCATTTAGTTATGACTTAGTCTTGAAGTTTTGCCACTGCATGCTTTCTTATGTCACGGAAAACTCCAATAAAAAGATATTTGAAAAGAAAAAAGGACAATCCGAGCTTCAAATACTTTATACAGTCCTATGAAAAAGTTTGGGCACCCCTATTAATCTTAATCATTTTTTGTTCTAAATATTTTGGTGTTTGCAACAGCCATTTCAGTTTGATATATCTAATAACTGATGGACACAGTAATATTTCAGGATTGAAATTAGGTTTATTGTACTAACAGAAAATGTGCAATATGCATTAAACCAAAATTTGACCGGTGCAAAAGTATGGGCACCCTTATCATTTTATTGATTTGAATTCCCCTAACTACTTTTTACTGACTTACTGAAGCACAAAATTGGTTTTGTAACCTCAGTGAGCTTTGAACTTCATAGCCAGGTGTATCCAATCATAAGAAAAGGTATTTAAGGTGGCCAATTGCAAGTTGTTCTACTATTTGAATCTCCTCTGAAGAGTGACATCATGGGCTACTCAAAACAACTCTCAAATGATCTGAAAACAAAGATTGTCCAACATAGTTGTTCAGGGGAAGGATACAAAACGTTGTCTCAGAGATTTAACCTGTCAGTTTCCACTGTGAGGAACATAGTAAGGAAATGGAAGACCACAGGGACAGTTCTTGTTATGCCCAGAAGTGGCAGGCCAAGAAAAATATCAGAAAGGCAGAGAAGAAGAATGGTGAGAACAGTCAAGGACAATCCACAGACCACCTCCAAAGAGCTGCAGCATCATCTTGCTGCAGATGGTGTCACTGTGCATCAGTCAACTATACAGCGCACTTTGCACAAATAGAAGCTGTATGGGAGAGTGATGAGAAAGAAGCCGTTTCTGCACGTACGCCACAAATAGAGTTGCCTGAGGTATGAAAAAGCACATTTGGACAAGGCAGCTTCATTTTGGAAACAAAAATTGAGTTGTTTGGTTATAAAAAAAAGGCGTTATGCATGGCGTCGTCCAAAAAGAAACAGCATTCCAAGAAAAACACATGCTACCCACTGTAAAATTTGGTGGAGGTTCCATCATGATTTGGGGCTGTGTGGCCAATGCCGGCATCGGGAATCTTGTTAAAGTTGAGAGTCGCATGGATTCCACTCAGTATCAGCAGATTCTTGAGAATAATGTTCAAGAATCAGTGACGAAGTTGAAGTTACGCCGGGGATGGATATTTCAGCAAGACAATGATCCAAAACACCGCTCCAAATCCTCAGGCATTCATGCAGAGGAACAATTACAATGTTCTGGAATGGCCATCCCAGTCCCCAGACCTGAATATCATTGAACATCTGTGGGATGATTTGAAGCGGGCTGTCCATGCTCGGCGACCATCTAACTTAACTGAACTTGAATTGTTTGTCCAAAATACCTTTATCCAGGATCCAGGAACTGATTAAAAGCTACAGGAAGCGACTAGAGGCTGTTATCTTTGCAAAAGGAGGATCTACTAAATATTAATGTCACTTTTCTGTTGAGGTGCCCATACTTTTGCACCGGTCAAATTTTGGTTTAATGCATATTGCACATTTTCTGTTAGTACAATAAACCTCATTTCAATCCTGAAATATTACTGTGTCCATCAGTTATTAGATATATCAAACTGAAATGGCTGTTATAAACACCAAAATATTTAGAACTAAAAATGATTAAGATTAATAGGGGTGCCCAAACTTTTTCATAGGACTGTAAAACCTGATATGATATGTGGTACCTGGTTGTCATTATGGATGGGTGAACCTCATCAGAATAACCTTCTCTGGCACCCTGACGATAATATATCTACATTTAAGGGTCTGTATTATGGCTACTCACCAATAAAGCCCCTCCCCTGAGAATCTACAGTACAGAACTTGGATTACTATAGTACACAATGATAACCTAAGGTGGGCTTCATAGAACTGCTCAGAGTATAGGTGATGTATTTTATTATATACACCCTATAAAGTGGTTAGTATTGTGGTCATGTAAAACTGTCCTGTTCCTGTATTCCATTCTAAATCTGAATACACACTATACATTTCATTGGCAACATTTCCTCTATCCAATGACTATCAATTAACTAGTAAAATACACAGAGTTGCCAAACCATGAGAGAATCCCCTGGTGTAATCCATTCAGCATCGCTCTAGCTTACTGTACTAATGTATTTTCCCACCTGTTATTCATCTCTGCACCATCTATGGGATTTCTGTTGATCTGTAGCCAACAAGTGAAGTAGCCGAGTCACAAAGGGATGCTTTTATGAAAAAAATAATGATAAAATTAAGATACAAAAAAAAAAAACATGTAAAACAAATAGTTGATAAGTCACCAGCGACTTCTTTTCATGTGTATTGTAAAAACATCAGATTTTATGTGTTATTGGATTTTATTATTTATCGGCAATGATTCCTCTTCATGGGATTCAGATTGACACAGATGACTTTTTGGCAGATGGTGGCATGTACTACAGAGTGGGTCAAATTCATAGGGTCTATACATTAGATTATTTTAGCCAAACTTGCCAATTTCTTCAGGACTGGTTGACCATATATGTATGTGCATCTTGCTCCTCCTTTGTTCACACATGTTGAGGGGAAAGAAAGACAGACATATTGGATTTTAAATGTTCTTACTGGATAAGATCGGGGGGGGGGGGTGTTGGGCAATGACTTACTCCCTACTCCAGGGGTCCCCAAACTTTTTAAACAGGGGGCCAGTTCACTGTCTCCCAGACCATTGGAGGGATGAAATATAGTTTTTTAAAAAATGTACGATTATGCGTTGCACAGTAGCTCTCCCCAGAGCATTATATGCTCCACAGTATGCCCCTCCTCCACACTGTATTATATGCTCCTCAGTACACCCGCTCCACACTGTATTATATGCTCCTCAGTACACCCGCTCCACACTGTATTATATGCTCCTCAGTACACCCGCTCCACACTGTATTATATTCTTCTCAGTACACCTCCTCCACACTGTATTATATGCTCCTCAGTACACCCGCTCCACACTGTATTATATGCTCCTCAGTACACCCGCTCCACACTGTATTATATGCTCCTCAGTACACCCGCTCCACACTGTATTATATTCTTCTCAGTACACCTCCTCCACACTGTATTATATGCTCCTCCGTACACCCCCTCCACACTGTATTATATGCTCCTCAGTACGCCCTCTCCACACTGTATTATATGCTCCTCAGTATGCCCCCCTCCACACTGTATTATATGCTCCTCAGTACACCCGCTCCACACTGTATTATATGCTCCTCAGTACACCCGCTCCACACTGTATTATATGCTCCTCAGTACACCCGCTCCACACTGTATTATATTCTTCTCAGTACACCTCCTCCACACTGTATTATATGCTCCTCCGTACACCCCCTCCACACTGTATTATATGCTCCTCAGTACACCCCTCCACACTGTATTATATGCTCCTCAGTACGCCCTCTCCACACTGTATTATATGCTCCTCAGTATGCCCCCCTCCACACTGTATTATATGCTCCACAGTATGCCCCTCCTCCACACTGTATTATATGCTCCTCAGTACGCCCCCTCCACACTGTATTATATGCTCCTCTGTACACCCCCATCCACAATGTATTATATTCTTCTCAGTACGCCCCCTCCACACTGTATTATATGCTTCTCAGTACGCCTCCCTCCACACTGTACTATATTCTTCTCAGTATACCCGCTCCACACTGTATTATATTCTTCTCAGTACACCTCCTCCACACTGTATTATATGCTCCTCCGTACACCCCCTCCACACTGTATTATATGCTCCTCAGTACGCCCCCTCCACACTGTATTATATGCTCCTCCGTACGCCCCCTCCACACTGTATTATATGCTCCTCAGTACGCCCCCTCCACACTGTATTATATGCTCCTCAGTACGCCCCCTCCACACTGTATTATATGCTCCTCTGTACGCCCCCATCCACAATGTATTATATTCTTCTCAGTACGCCCCCTCCACACTGTATTATATGCTCCTCAGTACATCCCCTCCACACTGTATTATATGCTCCTCTGTACGCCCCCATCCACAATGTATTATATTCTTCTCAGTACGCCCCCTCCACACTGTATTATATTCTTCTCAGTACGCCCCCTCCACACTGTATTATATGCTTCTCAGTACACCCCCTCCACACTGTATTATATTCTTCTCAGTACGCCCCCTCCACACTGTATTATATGCTTTTCAGTACGCCCCCATCCACAATGTATTATATTCTTCTCAGTACGCCCCCTCCACACTGTATTATATGCTCCTCAGTACACCCCCTCCACACTGTATTATATGCTTCTCAGTACGCTCGAAACCCCCCCCCCCCCAACTGTCTGTTAGTGCCTCTCTCCCTAGGAGCTTCATTATAGGTGCGCCCCTGCTGGCAGGCCAGAAAAATGTCCTCGGGGGCTGCATGTGGCCCGCGGGTCGTAGTTTAAAGACCCCTGCCCTACTCCCTATAAAAAAAAACATAAGAACAGTCAGCTGAACTAAGCATGTATGTGTATGGAGGAGCTGGGAGCGTTTGGATGATGGCTGATCTGAAGTGTTTGCACTGACCCAATCTTCCTTGTGTGTTTGGTGCAGCAATAGCACCCCCATTACTCTCATCGCACCAAACAGCTATGCTTTGCAGTGCCCAGACCCTCCATTCCTCGATGCTATGACTGACACCTACTCTGCCTGGTCCTGTCAATCATGGCATGGAGGGATATTATGATATGATTAGAGCAATGGTGATGCCTGTATTGCACCATACAGGTCAATAGCATATAAGTAAAAAGCTAATATCTTACCACCGCTCAAGAAGCAAAAAGAAGCCTTCTATTCACGTGAACCTCAACTGACTGCTTATAGTTCACTAGGGCTGTCCTGGTGACCTATTCCCTTTAAGAGTGTGGGGGGGTGCTCACAAAATAGCAGACATTGAACAAGCAGAAAATCTTATGAGACATGAGATTGAACTCTCGAGAGTCTAGTCCAGTCTCTTCTGCTGTGACTCAGGACCAGCTCAAGATAAGCGATGGAAAGTAACTGCAAATGACTCAACTTTTTCTGCTGATTCTTCACTATAAAATGGTGCTAAACGTTGACCCTTCGTATCATTCTGAAGCCTAAAGACGGGTCTAATCCTCTTCCTCTGTGTTATAATCCAGTCCACATAGTGCTGAGTCCATGAGAACATTTGCAGCCAAAATAAACTGGATTTAGATTTATGGCGTGCCGGAATCTTTTTCGCAATAAGGACATGAAATATTAAATGTTATGTTTCTAAATTGATAAAATATACAGAAAACATGAAGTTTTAATACGTTTCAAGAGTTTGCGCTAACACTATGCTCTTGTTTTCATGAACTAGAGTCAAATACACCATTGTAGGTAGTTATAGTTCTCCTGTAAGTTTGTAGTAATGGTCGCCAACCCGGTGGTCTCAAACTGTAGGCTGGAAGAATTGGCTTATGGTAGACATGACAGAATTAGGGTCCACCATGTAGGACTAAACATGGACGTACACATGAGATTATTGTTGGCTGAATTGGTCAAATTGGGTATAACTGCCAGACCCTAATCCCTAACCCTATGGGGATGTCCTGGCTTTCTTCTGATGGCTGGTGTGGGGGAATAGAAAGATTGGGCTATTTTTATTTCAACATGCCCTTTCCTTTTGTTCTCAGGGAATCTATCTAGCTATAGCTAGAAGTTTCTAGAAGTGGCTTCATGTCAGCCCTCCTCCTCCTTACTGAGTTTGCCTGATGGTAAGACAACTGTCTGCAGCAGGAGCCTCTCCCCTCTCCTCTATCTATAGTAACACAAGATTGTTAAACTTCATCCCTTTGCTAACCCCTCCTCCCCAGTGAGCCAACACTCCAAAGTAGAAGAGATTAGTAGTAGATAACTGCTGTGTCCTCTTCAGGATTTCTACAAGTCTGTTTGGGTCAAGATCATGCAAACTACTGGAAACTGACAAACATTGGGGCCAGATTATCATGTTGACTTTAATAATTTATTTCTAGGTTTAGAATGTCTTTAAAGGAAGTGTGTCACCAGATACCAGCATATCACCCCAGCCCTGCAGATAGATAGGTTAGGGTCACCAAAACCAGTATATCACCCCAGCCCTGCAGATGGATAGGTTAGTGTCACCAGAACCAGCATATCACCCCAGCCCTGCAGATAGATAGGTTAGTGTCACCAGAACCAGCATATCACCCCAGCCCTGCAGATAGATAGGTTAGTGTCACCAGAACTAGCATATCACCCCAGCCCTGCAGATAGATAGGTTAGTGTCACCAGAACCAGCATATCACCCCAGCCCTGCAGATAGATAGGTTAGTGTCACCAGAACTAGCATATCACCCCAGCCCTGCAGATAGATAGGTTACTGTCACCAGATACCAGCATATCACCCCAGCCCTGCAGATAGATAGGTTAGTGTCACCAGAACCAGCATATCAACTCAGCCCTGCAGATAGATAGGTTAGGGTCACCAGAACCAGCATATCACCCCAGCCCTGCAGATAGATAGGTTACTGTCACCAGTACCAGCATATCACCCCAGCCCTGCAGATAGGTTAGTGTCACCAGAGCCAGCATATCACCCCAGCCCTGCAGATAGATAGGTTACTGTCACCAGAACCAGCATATCAACTCAGCCCTGCAGATAGATAGGTTACTGTCACCAGAACCAGCATATCAACTCAGCCCTGCAGATAGATAGGTTAGGGTCACCAGAACCAGCATATCACCCCAGCCCTGCAGATAGATAGGTTAGTGTCACCAGAACCCAGCATATCACCCCAGCCCTGCAGATAGATAGGTTACTGTCACCAGTACCAGCATATCAACTCAGCCCTGCAGATAGATAGGTTACTGTCACCAGAACCAGCATATCACCCCAGCCCTGCAGATAGATAGGTTAGTGTCACCAGAACCCAGCATATCACCCCAGCCCTGCAGATAGATAGGTTACTGTCACCAGAACCAGCATATCAACTCAGCCCTGCAGATAGATAGGTTACTGTCACCAGAACCAGCATATCAACTCAGCCCTGCAGATAGATAGGTTAGGGTCACCAGAACCAGCATATCACCCCAGCCCTGCAGATAGATAGGTTAGTGTCACCAGAACCCAGCATATCACCCCAGCCCTGCAGATAGATAGGTTACTGTCACCAGTACCAGCATATCACCTCAGCCCTGCAGATAGATAGGTTAGTGTCACCAGAACCAGCATATCACCCCAGCCCTGCAGATAGATAGGTTAGTGCCACCAGTACCAGCATATCACCCCAGCCCTGCAGATAGGTTAGTGTCACCAGAGCCAGCATATCACCCCAGCCCTGCAGATAGATAGGTTACTGTCACCAGAACCAGCATATCACCCCAGCCCTGCAGATAGATAGGTTGGGTTCAGCTGAATCAGACTGTGTTTTCTCCATGGGAATCTTTTATTGAGACGTCACTGTTTTTTTCAATGTGCAAATGAGGTTTTTGGAGCAATGAGGGCTTTGACATTGCTCCAAAGTGGCAAAAGGCAATGACCTTGTTGCCCCAAAAAGCTCATTTACATATAGACAAAACAGAGATGTCTCAGCAACAGAGGCAGCAATTCTCAAGGGGAAAACACTGTTTAATTCAGGTGACCCTGACCTATTTACCTGCAGGGCTTGTTCATAGACTCCTTTTGACATCCCTATATTTATATCTCCTCTGGATATCCCATGAAGACCTGAGCAGTATCTGCATATTATTGAGTGTGATGTTGAGAATTACCCAGTGCCAGAACGCACATGCAGTCATAATGCACTAAATATAAGCTAGTTATAAACTTGGCTAAAGTGAAGCATTTATGCCCGTTGCCAGGTCTGTGCTGGTGGGAAAGTCTGATAGAAAGTTGATTTTGTTCTAGTTTAGAATAAGAATGCTAAATTAAGGTTTTGACGGAAGAAAACATGTAACATATTAAGGAAAGATGAACAAGTCTTGTCCCATGAGATAAAGAACAAGTATAGACTACCAAATAATGCACCGGAGTACTTGGAAAGAGTTCTGTATACAGTAGCTGGCAAGGAGTCATACAAGGAGCTGAGGTGCCTGGATACCTTCAGCTGACTGCTGAAAATTTCAAGTCCTCCATAACCCCCCATAAGAAGAGAGCCAGCAGATGCCTCTAGTGGTGGTTTATCTCCCTCGAGAAGAAAAGGATAGGCCGTGGAAATTCAATATGCCCTATCCTTCCTTACCTTGAGCATCAAAGGAGACTTAGAAAGTTCAGATTCACATAAAAAACTCAACAAAGGGCTCTTTAAAGCCAACCCTATACCAAACACTGTGGACCATGGTGTTTCAAGAACTGGTCCTAGAGCAGTCCATGCCTATTGGGAATAAAACTGGTCAGAAAGCAGTCAAGTTATCAAATTTAAGTATTCAACTCCCCTGCAGCGCCATCATTGGAGAAATGAAGAATTACACCGTTCCTGATCAATTAAATAACCCGTCTGTGTAGCATATAGATATGCTGAGGCCCCCCGGAGCAAGAGATGATCTATGACATCAGTTGGCACTCTCATTAATAGGTGAGGGTCCAAGATGTGGGACTCCTATCTATTAACGTAACGTCACACTCCAGCAATTTTTTAAGATATGCAAAGTAGTCATGAGAGTGAATTCAAAATTTCCAATTGGTGATGCTGGCACCCATGTCTAGTACCTGTCCCCATAACTAGTAAGTGTACCCATGTCTATTTATTGTTCATGTAAAACACTGCAGAGAAAATACTGAAATGGACCTTCCAGGACCCTAAACTGTGAGGATCTGGAAGGTCCTTCTAAAGTTGCTGTTGAGACTAGAATAGATTGAGGATCTAGTAGGTGGCGCTCCCTCAGCCATGGGTACTATTAGCTGTGTGTTCTGGCATACCCAGAACTTCAACATTTTTAGGTGTTGTTATCTTAGATGCTAAGTATGCCTCTCCTATATGTGACCCTAACCCATCTGGTTTGAATCAGATGTTGCCTCATACTAACTGTCACAGAAGGTAACGCCACCTACTGGATCCACAGCATAGCAGGCAGCACCTGATTTTACCGACTCCATTCTAGCATCTACCCACCAACTGCTGATGATGACTCTGAGGAAAGTAATGGGAGCGTGGTGACCTGACTGTGGAACAAGGGGGGGGGGGGTATATGAGAGAGGAAAGCTATAGTAAGTGACAAAGGAGAACCAGGAATCCATTGTGACAAAAGAGGTAGGGTAGAAGAACAGGTGGGTGGGACTGTGATGAATCTGAGGTCACATGGTTCTTAATAGCATCTACAGGCAGCAGAGAGAGACCTCCTGTTTATACAGCAACCCATGCTAGGAAAAACGGGTCGCAGTATGGAAATGTGACTTGCTGAAGGTGAAAATCAGGATAAGGATGGATAATTCTAGTAGACAACTATTACAGGGGATGGTCTTTCAGGAGTTAAAAATTTACTTGGATGCCACTTTAGGATGTGCCTACACGTAAGAGAAAAGTTGGCAGGTCCCACCAATTTTGCAATGGATACCAATATTTTGTATGCTGACTTTTCCCTAGCAGATAATGTTGTCTTGTCTGATCTTCTGCCAGACACCTACAATATTATAGGGTCATTCAAGATTTCTAAAATATCCCCTCTTCTTATTGAGAATGGATGAAGGTTTGGCAGAAACTACCAGGTATGGGGCAATAACTGGTGGACGAATGACCTCTTGGCCAACTGTTATAGAAGCTATACGGGCACTTATGGAGCTCCTTAATAGGATACAGTAATTGAAAATGAGTTTTCTAAAGCAGACGACCCCTTTAAGACGTTGGTAAATGCTCTCCAATAATATCCAACCAACAAAGTGAGTCATCTACTTCCTCTAACATAAACCTTCCTTATGAGCTGTGAATCTGCCAATGCTTTGTACTCGATTGGCCACAGGAATCGCTCGCCATGCTGTAAACACAACGAGGCCAATATGGAATTCATTATTTGCGTTTACCTCGGAGACGCGTTGTAGAAGAGCATTTCTTTGGGTATATTTTACAAGCTGTTATTCTAATGGATAATGGAGATCTAAAAGCAGAAGACATTGTTTAATGCAGAGTAAATATGTGCCGGGGAACCTATAGCCAATACCGTGACTGTTCTTGGATTACATTACACGACGCGGCTGTATTCTCCAGCTGGAGGTCTGAGGCCTGGACGTGGCTCACCAGGGAATTTTACATGTCCAAACTATTACTGTGTGTAGTAATTTTATATCAGCACCATCCAAATAGGACATAGAAAAAAAACACAAGTTTCCTCCATGGCCTTCCCAGTAATGTTTTCTTTGGGTAAATTTATTATACATATAAGTACATTCTATTATTGTTTTCTTTGCATTATGTATTCCGTATACGGTAATAGACATCTCAATAGTAATTGTACAATTGTATTTGTTTGAAGAAGAATAATAATAATAAAAAATTATAACACGCCATAAATCCTCAATCTCGTATAGAGAGCGGGTCTGGGATTGTCTTGGAGCAGGAATGGCCTCAGGATTTACGACAATAAATAAAGTTGTTTGGAATCGCCGAAATTACTGAGGGATGTTGGGTTTGCTGCAGGTGGTCCCTTCTGTATCATATAGTATATAATGGGGGTCTATTACATAGTAAGTACATATTAAAACCAGAAGCTAAAATATATATATTGCAAAGTACCGTATTATCATCCTATGTGAAGTTCAATATGTCTGTCTTACCATTTAGGTAAAGTTATAAATCGACAGGGGAGTAGCTATAAGGGGTGAAGAGGAAGTAGTTCCATACGTTCTCTAGTGTCTGAAGAGGCCCATTTTGGCTTCCTTGACCAGATGGGGCTTAAAGAGGGTTGTCCACAGTTAAACATTATATGGCCCAGGATCAATAAGCTATATGGATCAATATGGATCAATAAGTTATATGGAGCCATTTCCAGTACCTGTACTATATACAGGTACCCCCCCCCCCCCCCCCCGTCACTGCAGCTTAGGGCCCAATGACTTCAATGAACGCTCAGTTTCAGTGTTGGTGCCCAACCACTATCACCACTTGATCAGGTATTTATAGGTTATCTCGAGGCTAGACCATATAAATCTTAACCCTGGACAACCACTTTAATGACATTGCTAGAACCTTGGCACCAGAAATGGATAAACCTTGCAAGATTCATTTTGCAGGGTTTATCCTCTGGTTTCCTTTTGGGCAAAACCAGAAGTGATCTGAGTATATCCCAGGGTGTAATAAGCAGAGACCCGGGGGAGGTGTGGAAATACTGTATAATAAGCACTTATACTCATCTTCCCTCACCTCTCGTGGATATCATTGTGGTGTCTGATGCTTCCTTGGACTACTGAGGTCAATGATTGTACATCATCAACCAGATGGGACACAGTAACATCATAATTAGAGATGAGCGAGTAGTATTCAATCGCGTAGGTATTCGATCGAATACTACGGTATTCGAAATACTCATACTCGATCGAATACTACTCGCTTTTCGAATGGAAAAATTCAATGCAGAACCAGCGTTGATTGGCCGAATGTTATACAGTCGGCCAATCAACTCTGGTTTTTCTCCTACCTTTAGACGTCTTCTCCGCGCAGCGTCCCCGCAGCATCTTCCGGCTCTGAATTCACTCTGCCAGGCATCGGGCCTGGGCAGAGCCGACTGCGCATGCCCACGCTACAAGAAAATGGCCGATTTGACTATGAGCGCCCATTTTCTTGTAGTGCGGACATGCGCAGTCAGTTCTGCCCAGGCCCAGTGCCTGGCAGAGTGAATTCAGAGCCAGAAGACGCCGCGGGGACGCTGCATGGAGACTTCTCGGAGAATCCAGCCCAATCCTCACTCGTGGACTTGGTAAGTTCTATTTGATCGATTGTTGCCTACCCCTGAAACGAGCATTTTCCCCCCCATAGAGTATAATAGGATTCGATATTCGATTCGAGTAGTCGAATATTGAGGGGCTACTCGAAACAAATATCGAATATCGAACATTATACTGTTCGCTCATCTCTAATCATAACACTTACATGACAATGTCATAAAGTGGGTGCCCTATGTGACCTCTGAGACTCAATCACAGTAGTCCCCTAGGGCCTATGGCATCACCAAGGACACTGGAAGAAGTCAGAAGAATACCCGGAGGGAGCCTCAAACACTAGTAGGATGTCCCAGAGGGGTTAATCAAGCTTAGTATAAGTGTTTAATACATTTCTATACCTCCTCTGGACCTCTACTTATGAAGAGACCTCAGAATATAACAGTGGTTCATATGCGGTGAGCCCTAGAGTTTTGGGTTAGGGTCAAACCAAAAGTTTAGGAGAATTCGGGACAAATCCAGTTTGTTCATTCATCTGTATTTGGCACCACAGACATGCTCTTCATCTTTTGCCCAGTGACCCAGCTTTCTTAATACATTGAATTATAGAAGCATCATCCACCATTACCCAAGCTACACTATCCTCAAACATTCAACGTAGAATGGGAAAAGTAATTTCGTACATACTGACCTGATGTTTGAGAATTATCCTTGAGATGGTAAAGAATGAAGCCATTACTAAAACCAGGAAAACATCTTCACATCCATGGCCAGCCTCACTCAAGAGACCTTCTTTTTTCCTTTTCAGTAGCCTATATCTGCTGTGCTTTTGGTTTCCTTTATCTTGGCCATATAATAGAGTCTATTTACACATCAACTTCCCATTGTATCTGCTGTCATGAATGGTAAGAGCACAATTGAAAGGCTTCCTTGTCTTCTTACCATTGACGACGACCCGAGGGTCCATTGGATGAATTTGGTGAGGTCTATAGTTGGACGCAGGAAGTCGCGAATCTCACATACAACAGATTTAAAGACTTAAAATAAAGCCTAGAGTTTTGTTTGGACGGGGTACTATTAGTTTTACTTTTTAGATAAAAAGGACCATGAGTAGTATCTCGGACCTTGTAATGAATCCAGCTCGGGAGGCTTTTTTGTCTCGTTCTTGGTGTTCTGTAACATCCTAAGCATCGCTCTTTTATCTCACACTCAAGGAAAAGTGTTAATGGAAGTGCTTTGACATTGCATTTACTGGAGAAGAAAGCTGTCTGGAAGAACATTTCTCCGAAGGCAAAGGTTCTGTCCTTTTCAATTAGTGGCCTGACCACTGGAGATATTCTCAATGAAGAGTCCAAGACGCATTTACATGTCTATGGATTGTTTTATGTCACTGGCTGCAAAAACATAATCCAGAGAAGATAAATCCAGGGGTCATACAAGACTTTAATTATATGGCTTCCTGTTCTGCTAACGAAACTAAGTACATATAATGTGAGTCTACAGTGGGGATATAAAATATACAATTGCCTTGTGGAGCCTGGAAGAGACTCACAATAGGAACTATATTGAACCAATAATATCTTGTTATTACACATACAAAGCTGAGTTATTTGTGGAATTTTTATGAATTTTTTGGTCAGTTTGTTGAGTCATACTTTACTAAGGCCACATTGCACATTCCAGTGAGCGCCCTCTATTGGTTTGCAACACTGAGGCACCTGACTTCCTAATTACATCATGGAAGACAGATTTGCATATTCTTCCCATGGTCCCTTGCAAAGTGGAGTGCTAAAGGCTTAATAAATCTCCACACACCTATATGGTGGTCTCTCCCCAAGGAGTGACGATATCTCCTTAACCCTGCATATTTACATGAATACATGTTTTTTACGGCTAGCCCACAGACCTATTACAAATATCTTATAGCCCCACACACGACCATGTATTATTTCAATTGTTGTAGCGAGCCATGACATCAGGGACAAAAATTAAGGACCGGACCTATTCCTGATTGCTTTGTGGCCCAGACCCATTAATGTAAGGAGGTCATGGATGGCACACGGATATCATCCCTGTGCCATCTGTTCCATTCACCCAGGACCTGTACAAGGACATGTTTGTGTGCATGTAACCTGATTGAAAGAAACTATAGCCACCTACAGTATATCAGTCTTGGATACAATAAAATTAACCATTAAGGACAGTATATAAAGGCTTACTAGTCACCTCTATATCCCAGTGGCAAACACCCACTGGTGGTCACAGTTGTAACTGGGCCCAGGAGCCAAGAGGGCCAAAAGTTCACCGTCACCACACTAGGACTAGATAAACTTTTTTGATCTTCATTCTGATCTCCTTTGATGGCTGGCAGTCTTTGCATAGTAAATTTATTTCCGCTGCCCTCTGGTGAGATGGAACGATAAAATGTATGATACACAGCCCTCTACCCAAAAAGGAGAAAGTTATCCAATTCATAGCAAAAATATTAATGGCCAGCAGTATATAGGAGGGATTCTGTGGGGGAGGTTGTGTCACATGTACAGGGCACTCACAGGGGATGGGAATGATGGGCACCGGGTCCCTATAAAATGTCCAGGCACCAGTACTGCAACAAAACTAACTTCAGTGTCTGGTATCTGACCATTAAATGGGGCATGGAGCCAACTTTTTCTGACCCAGTGGTGTATATAGTGTTTGTGCTGAAATCAGTCCCATACAAGTGATCCATGCAGGGGCCTCCTGTTGCCACCAGATCAGACATTTATAGCCTATTCTAACAAAAGTCCATAAATTTCCAATTTCTGGACAACCACTTTAATGAGCCTTGAAAAATCTTTTGCTATTTTTGGAAAAGATAAGTATTTTGTTAACCAATGAGTCCTGGACCTTTAGGCCACTGCAGCTCTGGAGGTCCTGGAGGACAGGAAGTCTTTTGGCACGGAGTTACCCTTTATATAGGTTTGTAGCGCATGTTACTGTTTCTTACCATACATATGATCCCAATTAATGGATCCATGGAACGTCTTTGGCCGGTTCGTTTATTATGACTTGGGAACTTGGGAGTTTTTTTGGTATTGAGTTCGGCCATAATGATCACATAAAAATTGTAAGTTTACAGATAGAGCGATAGGATAATGGCTTGTTAAGTGCATGCCATTCTGTAAGCAGCGATACATTCTTTGTACGTGAAACCACAATGTAATTGGAAACAGTGAGTGGGAGAAGCCATTTGGCACTTATCTTGATTAATGTGTTTAATTGTTGATAAGAGTGAAAGGTTACATGATAGGACAAGTTAAATGTCTATGAGCCAACGGAGCACAAACATGACCTGATGCTGGATTAGGACATGTAACACAATGGTAACCTGTATGTGTAGCATTGTGCTCTCCATCATTCACGTTAATATTTTTTTAATGTGTTTTTGAACACCCAACTAACTTGGCCTGGAATTTTTTAAAATTTTCTTTTACAATTTTGCCTTCTGTATGATTTTATTACAATGTTTCGTGACTTTTAATGTCTACAGCAATTTTTTAAGTCGATCCCTCTACTGAAATGAGTGTAAATCCATGTAATAGAAATAAGATTACCGTATATACTCGAGTATAAGCCTAATTTTTCAGCACAGTTTTTGTGCTGAAAAAGCCCCTCTCGGCTTATACTCGAGTCGAGCAAAAAAAAAAAAAAAAATAATAATAATTTTTTTTTTTTTTTTTTTGGGGGGGTCTATGACCAGCCGCTGTAGTAATGTATAGACTGTCCCATAAAATAGTGAAAAAAAGAAGCTTTAAAAAAATAGAATAAAAAAAAATAACTAAAAGTTGTAAATCCCTCCTTTCCCTAGAATACATATAAAAGTAGAAAATGACTGTGACACACATACACATTAGGTAGCCCTGTGTCTACTGAATATAGGATCTGCAGTGCTCCTGTTCTGTCGGGAAGGGGTTAATAGGAGCACTGCACATCTCCTATAGTCAGCCAGACTGAATTCCAAGTGGGGGAAAAAAACCTCAGTCCTCAAGCTCAGGGAAGGGGCAGACAGACAACCAAAACACCCCCTCCCCTTCCCCAGCACCTACTGCACCCAAAAACTCCGACCAATTGAATTTTTGAAATTTTCCAGTAGCTGCTGCATTTCCCCCCTCGGCTTATACTCGAGTCAATAAGTTTTCCTAGTTTTTTGTGGTAAAACTAGGGGCCTCGGCTTATATTCGGGTCGGCTTATACTCGAGTATATACGGTAATTTGCAGATTGTATTTGTGTTTTTTGTGTCTAGTTTTCTCCTTGGTGGCATGAAGCGTGTTCACTAGAGATGAACGAGTATATTCGATTGAATACCTCCGCCGCATAGCTCCCGGTGCCAGGGAAGGTGGGAGGGGCAGTAAAAATTCGATGCCCCGGAAGTGTCTTTGCACCGGGAGCCAGTATTCGATCGAATATACTCGCTCATCTCTAGTATTCACGTTTCCAATTGGCTGCTTGCACCTTACTCTGAGCATTTGGCACAAGATAACCTTGCTTGGAGGGGCAACACGGTGGTTCAGTGATTAGTACTGTAGCCTTGCAGCGCTAGAGTCCTGGGTTTGAATCCCACCAGGAACAACACTTGCAAGGAGTTTTTATGTTCTCCCCGTGTTTGCGTGGATTTCCTCCCATTCTACAAAGACGTACTGATAGGGGGAAAAAAAGTACATTGTGAGCCCAATTAGGGGCTCACAATCTGCAATAAAAACAAAAAACAAAACCTTGCTTGGTAATGTTCAAGGGACATCCGCTTATATATACATGCTGGGGTGCGTATGGGGGTCACAGGGGGCACAGATGTGACCAGGACCAGAAGCCAGAGGAGTCCACAGGTCACCCTCAACACATTTAGGCTGGTTAAATGACTTTGTTTCGTTTGATGCCTGGCAATCTGTGCATTGTAAATTTATGAGCCCTGTCCTCTGGTGAACTGGAGAGAGAAGCTTTATGATGCACAGACTTTTACTGGAAAATACAGTCTTTCATGGCAGTTGAGAATACTTCCTTATAAGATAAGATAAGATATTCCTTTAATAGTCCCACAATGGGGAAATTTCAGTGATACAGTTTCATAGATGGTACAGTAGTATATAACAGGAGAGCAACACATACAAGCTCATGGTAGAGAAATCCTAGGAATCAGAGCAACTAAAAAAGAAAGAAACACAGACACACTGCAGGATCATTTAGTTCTCTGTGCGGATTGATGTTAATAATAATAATACAGCCGACTTGGTTGTAGGACACGAGGAGGAGGGTCACAGCATGTAGATATAACAAGCAGAAATTTTTGCAGAGGTGGGGGACATACTCAGCTATTATGATAACATGTGGTAGTTCTTGGTAGGTAGTGAGATCTCCTGCTCACAGCTGATAGTTCGGTATCTTGTATCAGCACTATTGTCCTTTTAACCACAAAAAAAAAAAAATGCCCCAAATGTCCTTTGTCACAAGCCCTCCTCCTCCTCCTTACAACTGTGTTCTACTGCCCCAAGGAAGTCAGAGACCATCCAGGTATACATGGTGCTGCTCTCTTGCCAAGCTTCCATAACTCCTGGGGTAGGTGGGTGATTGTAGGTTCCCAGGCTGTAACAGAGTCCCACGTGTCCACAGTAATAAAAAGAAAGAAATACCAGTCAGCTGTAGCATCTTCACACATCAGCAATTGACGCCAAAAATCATCTCCTTGAAGAAGACGTCCACACTTCCATGTAGGTTTTCCTCCATGCCGCATGATGAGCCATGCTGTCCTAGCTGGGGGGATGGTAACAGGCACATGTGGAAACCAGCTGAACCAGGTCTTGTCATTGTCCATGCTTTACAATGTAAAACAAAAGGAACAAAATACTCCACAGGGTCTTCCATTCGATTTATAGTTGCTAATTCATAGTGCTAGATTGCTTGGTTACCGGATTCTTGAATATACAGAGAAAAAGAGTGAAAAAGGAAAGAAAAAGTTTGCTCCCAGCTTGGAGCTCTGCATCAAGGCAGCCAAGCCCCTCAGGGGGGCGGCGCCAAAAAAAAAAAAAAAAGTAATATAAGTAATATATATAAAATAAGTAATTATAAGTAATATCAAGATTTGTAGTGGTCTCAAGCCTAGAATGTCAGACCATTTGTATCGCCCGTCTACTAGGGACAGCTGATGTTCCATGTGGGATTATATCGATCTCACAGCCTGAAGAATGCCTAAGTACAAGGCCTGCAAGAAATGTAAGTGGGCGTATGACTCTTGAGGACCAGGGGCCCACTTGTCTCTTTGTCTGCCCCTGAGGACCACTATAATGAGTTTTCCTTCTTTTGGGATCAACTAGATGAATAAAATTTTAAGATCTAATACAAAAAGGAAACAAAACTTTCCTAATGTGGGAGGAAATGAGCACAAGTATTATCAGATACTTGCAACGTGCTGCCACTTTCTCCATCACTGAATACCAGAAATGACAGAAGTAATTTACATCACCCCAGTGTTAGACGTTGCGCTCCCCTCGCCTACTGTAAGTGTCTGGAGTTTATATCAAACTTTGTTCTGCCCCATTAAGTTACTGATTAGGAAAGTTCCTATGAAAAACACAGCATGTAAACCGGTCTGGAATATGAAGGATGGTTCTACAACGTACACAAAGCCATCCATTACTGAGTATCAGGCAAGCTCTGACGTCAGGACCTGCAGGTCTTATTCTACAGAACTGTATGAAAAATGTGAGACATGAAACCGCGGCGTAGATAAGTTACTCATGCAGAAAATATTCAGAGGAGAAAGCTTATGTAGAGATAATATGACTAGGTTATGTGGAATCACTATCTATGGCAGACCTTATCCAAGGAAACCTTGCACATATTGGACAGTCCAGTATAGAAGCAGGTCTGGTCAGACCAGGGGTCGTGTCCAGGGATAAGGCCTTACATGTCCAACTTTCATTGTAAGTAGATTTTCATTTCACACCTGGTCTGACCCAATCTATATATACACTACACAGTAGAGACATTGACTATAAACTGAGTGGAGATCAGCAAACCAGGTCAGAGCAGACCAATTTTCTCCAAAATTTTTAAAAAGTTTTCAGCTTTGGCCAAACCTGAAACTTTTGGGTTCACCACCAAAAATATCACTATTATAAAATGCTTTCTTCAAACCCCAAAGATAAGAGGGGGAGGTGCAGAGACATTCGAATGACTGCTACTCACCTTTCCTCAACACTTTTGGGCATCCTGTACTCTTGCTGGCCTCTTCGAGCCTCTTGGGTGATGTCATAGGTCCAGAGACCATTAAGGTCTGTGATTGGTCCTCAGCAGTCATGTATGGTCCTCTGACATCATGATACTTGACTTAAAGTGACATGATATAGGCAAGCCCCATGTGAGACTGCTGATACCCAATCACTGGCCTCATTGCTCCCCAGGGCCCATGACATTCAGGAGGCTGGAAATGGCCCCCCAGGAAATGCCAGATGCCATGGAGCCCAGGAGAGGTGAATGAAGGTGAATGTAAGTGTTTATTATGTTTCTGTGTCTCTCCCAGGTCTCTAGTATTATACTCTGGAGACCCTAGTGTCTAATAGTGACCCTTCTGGTTCTTAGCTCAAAACACAAAAGAGGTATGAACTTTGGGAAACTAATGTTTCAAGGTTTCTCCATCTCTGAGATTCCTGATTTTAAGTATTGTTACAATCACATACCAAGAAAGTGGACTCTCTAAGCTGTAACCTGCGTGCAGAGTCTGCCCTTCATAATTAAAGGGGCTATCCACCTTTAAAATTAAAAATGGTTTAAGAAAATAGTCAGTAGTCACCTCTTTTGTCACCCAGTGAACCAGCACTGAGGTTCTACGTCTTTGTAGCATATGACCTCATACGGTTCTCCTTACATCAGTGCTTAGGGAACCCTTCTTTATTATTATAGAATTTTATTCCCATGCAGTCATCTGGAAAACCATGTAGAAATCTACTAAGAAGTCTGTTCAGGCCTGTAAATAAAATAATATCAGATTCTATAAGATTCCAGCGTTGGAACGTTTCCTCGGACTGGTGCGTCCAGATCCCTAGGGCAATCCAGGATCAGGTATTAAACCAGGACCCGGGTGTCTTCGGCTAAGCAACTGGCAGAAAGTTCTAAGCATAATGTAACTGAATAATCATCTCTTCCATGCACTACATGTGTAATATCCATAGACGTCTTCTATAGTAAAGTATTCAATGTCAAGTTGGAAGGAATCGAGTAGGGTTTAAGAGTTTAAGTCGATGTTACATTTAGATCTAACAATCACAATTTGTCACGCTCGAAGACGTTTCGCTTTAGATTGCAATCCATGTCTGTATTAGTATTGCAACAGAGGCATCACATTCTCTAATTGGCACGTCTCCATGCTGGCAGCCTGGGAATAACACTGGCATTCTATAGCTGTGCACTGACCTTAAAATGGGCCAGCGTTTCACTGTAAGAGGAGTTTTGTTTTTCGGGGAACGACGTATGAAGGCTATTTTTGTTAATGTATAGGTTATTTTCTTGTGGAAATGTTCACTAGTTTATTACGTTAGCCTTTGGCTGCTTTAATATAACTTTTATTCTATATATGTTAAAAATTTTATACAATTTTACAAATTTTAAAAATTTGTATAAGCCTAACGTTGTGTCCAAAGACTCATCTACCATTCAAGCAATGGCAGCAAGACCATTGGTACCAATATTCAGCTAATAATTGGGGCATCCATGGTGACAATTAGAGGTGGGCGAACCGATTCGTTCAACCTGAATATTCCAAATTGTTCGGAATTTCCTTGATTTGTTCGGAAGCAAAATTATTATACTCTTGGCTCTCTTCAGAGGTGAAGGCCTAAGAGAAATGTATTGAAAGGGCATTGTGGTAAATTATTATACTCTGGGGACTCTTCAGAGTATAATAGGTGGAGGCCCATGGGGGGGGGTGTAATAAATAAATAAATAAAAACACTCATACTCACCTTCCCTCACCTCTTTTGGCTTCCTTGCGGCATCTGGCATACTCTTTTGGTCTCCACAATGACGTCATGTGGCTGGGTCATCACTGACGCCTGTAATTGGGCACATCAAAGAGATCAAAAGAGATTGCCAGATGCTGCTAGGAGGTCCGAAAGAGGTGAGGGAAGGTGAGTATAACTGTTTTTTCTTCTTTTTTTTACATCTCCCTTGGGCCTCCACCTCTGAAGAGAACCCAGATTATAACAATTTACCACAATACCATTTCAGTACATTTCTCTTAGGCCTTCACCTCTGAAGAGACCCAAGAGTATAATAATTTTTCTTCTGAACAAATCAAGGACCTGAGCCACCCAAACCAAAACAAATCTTGGAAGGTTCCCCCATTTCTAGTGTAAATACGGTAGTGGAGATGTATGGAGACTAACTCTAAGGAATGTGCAGGAGATTCCCCTGCAACCAGTCAGGGCCTCCGAATTCTAAATCTTATCAATTTCCATCCTTACCTATTCCTAAACTCCATTAAGAACTCCAATTCTATGATGAAAATTCAATATATGTGGCTGTTTATGTGAAAAGGGCCCACATTGTCGATATGGAGTTCTTGGTATCATTGTAACGGTTATGGTGTAACATTGTCCGAAACAGCAAAAAAAATTTTATTGAAAGCACAATTGACATATTTTTAAATAAAATTTTTGCATAAAACAAAATTGTGATTTTTTTACCCAAATATGTTTTGGACTATTTTCTCTATAATTAGTATCGACGATCTGGGCCCTTTTCACGTAAACAGCCACATATTATCAAAATAAGCTACCAAAACTCTACGCACGTTGAAATGCTCATCACAACCTTTGGTTGGCCACACCACGTAGTATCTACAGCTCTTGACTGAGTATCCACCACACATCTCAGGATACGTTAAACCAAAAGCAGAGGTATGGGAGGACACATCTGTCCTCCTCTTCTCCTTAGAAACTTAGTAATTTGTTTTGGTGATTTAAGGAACTTGTGATGATTTAAAGGGGTTTCTGCGATTCATAAAAGGGTCTCTCCACTGGAATGGTAGAAGGCTGCAATACAGTGGATCTGTTTGTGGACAAAAGTAGATCCTATTTTTACATCTTAGACTAGCCCTTTTAAGGGAGTCACTAGGCAATACCACTTTAAATTAGGGAATTTATTAGATATTCTCTAGGAAATACATCAGGGGTGAATGGTGCCATGGAATAAATTTAACGCATATATAAGTCAATATTCCTCTAGACCTAATTGGACAAGATGCACCACCCCTCTTGGCCATGATTGTAACTTCTTGAGGCAATGAACATCTTCAACTTCACTCAACTCTGGTTACCAAAGCAATAATTTTCCAGTAATGAAGCCAATTCTACTATAGCAAAATACATTTTGGTTCCAAAATAACACTACTACAGCCATAGATGTGTCCTTTCTTACCTTTCTTCTTGGCTTTGAGTGGTCAAAAGAAATTTACTAGGAAGGAACATTTGTTGGACCCTTCCTTGCTGAATGTAATAAAATACTTTTAATAGGTTGCTCCTTTTTGTGGCCTTGGTTTTCATATATGTGTACAGTATTCAGTACACACAGCTAGGTGTCAGAATGTAGCACAGAGGATTAGTGTTAAGCTTGCAGGAGGGCGCAGGATTCTGATTTGATTACATAATTCTGGGAAGTTCTCTCATGTGTCAAATTCAAGAACCTTGTTGTGAATTGTGATGTAACTGGATGTCAATACAAGGCTTTGTGCAAGTTTAGCAAATATATATATATTGGATATTAAGCAGCCATAACATTCTTCTATGAAACTGGTCTCCAGAGTTCAGGTGAGGTCAAACAGTAAGGGTGTTCTGCTCTCAAATGAAAAGCGGAAGTCCACCAGCAGATACAGATCTTCAAGTATATCTAGAACTCAACAACATACAGTATTAGATTTTCTTTCAATCAAAACCAGGCATGTTGGCTCCTTGGCATCAGGATACATATATCAGCACATTATCTACAAAGGAAGAAGGAATTGATAAAACTGCTTTCCATTATTTTCTAATTTATTGGCTGAAGAGCAATGAAGACGCAGGAGACCAAAAAGACCTACAGCAGAGAAGGTCCTGCCAACATGATGGTGCCACGTTCCATTCTGAAGTGTGTTTGAGCCTTGGAATCCTATAGAACTTCACTAGTCATCAGCTTTAGACACTTGAAGTGCGTGATGTATATTAATAAATGTCTTGAAGGAATCTATGAGTTCAAGTAGAAAGATTTGAGGTTGCACCAAAATATAAGCTAGTAATACAAGTGGAAACAGATTGATCGCAAACCAACCTAAGGCTACATGCATGCAGCAGTGTACATGTAGGGTCTTGAGAAAAACTGAAGCAATGGCACATGAGTGGCATCCATGAGCCATGAGTGCTTTCCCCGAGCCTATACATTTCATCGGATGAGGCTGGTCAGGGATAGGACCTTCATGCGTTTGGTGTCCAGGCTCAAGGTCTCTCTCATGTACCTGTGAAACAACCAACAGTGATTGGGAACCAGAAGATATGGGAAGAAGACCAAACAAGTTCAGTCCAAACCAATGTTCACAAAATGAATCTCACGAGGTTCATCCATCACTAGTGGATATGCATCTAAAGCTTATTACTAGATGTACGTCACTTAGTTACTTTATAGACCCTTCTATTTCCCTTAGGGCATGTTTCATACTCCTTACATTAAACAGGTTCGTCTTCTCAATATGTTGGAAGTTGCCGTTTTATAACATTTGGGAAGGTGTGGGGGAGGGGGGTCCATAGATTGGAGTCCACTAGTGTTTATCAGAAATATCTTAAATATTAACATCTGTCCTGTATCTTACCATTTTCTTATAGGGAGTAGATTTCCAGTTTCTTTTTTGTAATTAAAGTAACATTTTGTCTTTTTGACATCGTTGTAGATAAAGTTCTGCTTGTTTTTCGGGAAATTTATAGCCACTGCTTCTCCAAGTTACACGATGGACCCATAGATAGAGAGCAATATCTTGCCAATGAACCTGCCAATGACCCTAATGAATCTCAGCGATATTCTTAGCGAGAACAGGAAATAAGATCTTTCTGTGGAAACAATCATGTCTGATATCCAGAACGTTTACATCGATTCTCCAGAGCGAGATATTAAAACGTCCGGTGGTTCAGAGAACTTAATAGATTGATTCCATTTGCATCTTCTGAAATAAAACAGAAATTTCATGGATTATGTTTATAGCCGAGCTTGTCACTGATACTTTTAATAAAAGATTATGTTTTATCTACCTTGGGACGGGTCCATGGACCACTGGATCCAAACCGAATGCCTATTAATATCCTTCTATTTCAGCAGAGGTCATGGAAAATATATTAGCGGAAACCGTTTTGGCCCTGGAGTCGAATGGACGTGGCACCAGGAGTTCATTTGTGGAATGTTATCGTGATCCCAATGCTTTCTTTAGCGAGTAACCGGATCTGGATCATGAATAATCTTTAGTAAAAAATTTTTGAAAATGGCCCATAATGTAGCGGAAGAAGCCCCGATGTAGAATGACTTGTCACAAATCATGTCGTGGGGGCTATTTTAGGTCATCCAAGGCAAACCACTAGTTGTTCTGATTTGTCAAAAAGTTGGCATTTTTTAACAAGTCCAGTTTGTTGCGAATTGATTCACCCATCTCTAGTGGACACATTTGCAGGTTTCTCACTTCCCATTAGCTTATGGTTCTCCTTACCCTGAATGCAAACTCTCAGTTATATTGAGAAACCTCCTTAGTTTTCAAAAAATCCAGCTAGTGTTATACAGAATCCTTTTCTCTAGATGTGATCATAACATAGCATAAACTCATATTACATCCATATACCATACTTAAAGAGGAACCTTCACATCCTCTGGTACCGGCAGTATTATAGGTTTTATAGCCCACTGTCAGCTTTTCTTATATGACGGTATGCGCACAGGTGTCGGAGATATCAGTGCTGAAAGTTCGGGCACTGATATCCTTTCATGGTCAAATGGGCGGGCCTTACAGTTTAGCGTCATCGCTGAACAGTAAGGCATATCCGGCTAACAGTACTCTCCAATAGCCTTGTACTGTTGCTGGAGGGTGGTATTCCTTGCCAACCAGTGATGACGCTAGTCTATAAGGCACACTTTTTTGATAGTTATTATTTTGCTCCTCTGAAACGTATAAATAAATTGACAACTGGGTATTACCATTCCACTTCTCAAAGGGATAAATTCCTACACAGTCTGACGCCACTTTCTCATGACCTAGTCTGAAACTTGGTCCATATGTGTTCTGGATTTACCAGCTTGACCAATGTGCGTAGAGACTAGAGATGATTGAATAGTATTCGAAACTATAGTTTCAAATACTTCGCTCTCATAGGAATGAATGGAAGTGGCCGAACACCAAGGGGTTAAGCGCCGCCCACTTTCATTCATTCCTATGGAGCGAGGTATTCGAAACTACAGTTTCAAATACTATTCACTCATCTCTAGTAGAGACGGACTCCAAGCATTATAGTCATCTGCAAAATACTGTCCCGTATTTATTTTCGAGGAGAGATCCGGACTCCTATCAGCATAGATAGCTATAATACTAGATCTCCCTGCCTAGTGTGCAGGACAATAAATCTGGCTCATACACGGACCTAGTTTGATGACCAAGACTCGATCATTTGAAAATGGCCTCATACGGAGAACACTGGACAATCCTAGACTATGCAGGCAATACCCTGGGTAACACCCACTTGTCAATTTGTAAATTTCTAAGATGAATATAAAAAAACTGCTAAATAAAATGCTTTATGATTGTTCTAAGAAATACAATTGCTAAACAGACTTGTCAGGGGAGCTGAGAAAGTGTTCCTCATGAAATGGAGCCCATTTGTGTGATATAATTCATATTACGATCCTGCCTTGGCCCCTTGGAGTCAGATAAAAATATTTTATTTGCCAAACATTGCAGGAATTCCATTATTTTTAGCCCTCGTTCAGTGAAATGTTGCAGACTGATCTGTGGTCACCAATGAAAATATTTGCATCTGTTGTTTTTGTTCAAGTAAATATGCAGAATGTGGCTGTAATCCTGTAACCACTGGAATACTGCGGGGACCGGTGACTTCTTATGTAACCGCTAACATGATGTATAATCAAGTAAGATTCATCATCTACTCCGAGAACATGCCAAGAATGGGGACAGAGTGACCAGTCCAGGATATTTTGTAACCAAAGCAAAATGGTGACAAGGCAAAATCTAATCTGTACTTACTAAGAGTCTTAGTTTCTTCCATAATCCTACAGAACAAGCCCCAAGGTTATTAGATAATTTCACTAAGTCTTTTGCCAAAAAACCTTAGGTGAATACATTCTGGCTGCAAAACCTCTATAGTCTTGCAGAGAGGTCTCGTGAGTCCCGTTGCTCTTGGATGACCACTTGACTGCTTTTAGTACATAGTCAACAAGAAACATGTGCAACGCCCATGAATTCTGCTTACAAAGACTCATAGTCAAGTGAGAAAAGTATGCACTTAAAAGAAACCAGTGACAAAATGTACAGGACTTCTAGAAGTTCCTCACCCTCAAATGGATAATCTTGGGCCCCTACTAAAAACGAAAAGAACAAGGTGTAACTAGTTCAGGATATTTGGTGAAAGAGAAAAATCTGCTCTATATTTATTAGTCTTAGTTCCTTCCATAATCCTACACAACGAGCCCCAAGGCCATTAGATAATTTTCCCTAAATCTTATACCATAAGGCCTTCGGTAAATGATGGCTTTAAAACCACCAGAGGTCTCACGAGTCCCGTTGCTCTTGGTTGACCCCTTGACTTATTGTGATACATAGTCAACTAGAGACTTGTGCAACATCCATGAGTTCGGCTTACAAAGACCTATGTCAAATGATAAACATGTTCACTCAGATTCTATGAACCAATGCCAGAATGTGCAGGACTTCCACAAGTTCTGGCCTTGACCGGATAATCTTGGGTTGCTGCTGAAATGCCAAAAAAGAGGACAGAATGACCAGTCCAAGATATTTTCAACCAGTGGCGAAAAATCAAAATTTCATCTGTACTCATTCAAGTCTTAGTGGTTTCATAAATCTTGCATGACAGGCCCCAAGGCCATGAGATAATTTTCCCTGAATCTTTTACCAAAAAGTGTTAGGTGCATACATTCTGGCTGTAAGACCACCATAATCCTTCAGAGATATATCTCTTGAGTCCTGTTGCACTTGGATGACCCTTTGACTGCTGTAGTCAACTAGAAGCTTGTTCAATGCCCATGGGTTCAGCTTACGAAGACCTATATAAAGTGATAAAAGTGTGCACTGAGATTCTGTGAACCAATGCCAGAATTTGCAGGACTACCATAAGTCTTGGCCTCAAACAGAGTTCCTCCTAAAAAACAAAAAGCCAAGAAAGAGAACAGAATGACCAGTCCAGGATATTTTTAACCAATGGTGAAAAAGCAAAGTTTGATCTGTACCTATTAAAGTCTTAGTTCATTCCTAACCCTGCACAACAGGCCCCAATGACATTAGATAATTTTCTCTGAATCTTTTACCAAAAGGCCTTAGGTGCATATATTCTGGCTGTAAGACCACCAAACTCCTACAGATAGGTCTCTTGAGTTGCATTGCTCTTGGATGACCTGTTGACTGCTTTTAATACATAGTCAACTAGAAACTTGTGCAACGCCCATGAGTTCTGCTTTGGAGACCTCTGGCAAGTGAGAAAAGTGTGCACTCTTTTCTGTGAACCAGTGCCAGAATGTGCAGGACTTACATAAATTCTGGCCAGAGATAGATAATCATGGGCTCCTGCTGAAAACCCCGAGAACAAGAACAGAGTGACCTGTCCAGGATATGCAACCAATGGTGACAAAGTAAACTCGGATCTGTACTTATTAACAGTCTTAGTTCCTTCAATAACCATGCAAAACAGGCCCCAAGGTCATTAGATAATCTTTTGCCAAAAAACCTTAGGTGCAAGTGTTCTGGCTGCAAAACCACCATAGTCATACAGAGAGGTCTCCTGAGCCCCATTGCTCTTTAATGACCACTTGACTTCTTCTAGTACATAGTCAACTTGAAAATTGTGCAACACCCATGAGTTCAGCATTTGTGGACCAATATCAAGCAAATATCAAGTGTGCACTGGGACTCATGGATAATAGGAATCTTTACCAGAATGATGCATGCCTTCTGCCCCTCATGGATATTCTTGAGTTCCCACTGAAAGTGTTTTTATCATATATATTTTGTGTCCATTTTAGACACAACTATTCATAATGGGTTTGTACAGTCCTTATATAGAGAGGGGTCAACCTCTCAAGATTAGTTTAGTTTAGAGTTTGGGTAGTTTGGTTGGAACAAGTTCGGATAGAACATTCCACCTTCCCTCACCTCTTTTGGACATCCAGACTCTGATGCATTCTCTCAGTCTCCTTCCAGGTATAGCTGTCATTAGAGGTTGGCCAGGATTGTTTTTAGGGTTGGCCATAAATATCTGATCACCTGTACAGGGCCACCTCCGAGCCGGGAGCAGTTGTCCATCTATAGTGGCTGGGTAGTGCAGTAAAGCTCCTAATTAAGTCAATGGTAGATGAGCTGCAGTGAGGTTGCCCGCCACCATACAGAAGCAAACTGATTCTGGTCCCGTTCTTTGTATAATATTAGTGTTGGATCTATGGTGTTGGACATGCCACCAATCACATATTTATAGCCCATCTTAAAGGGACTGCCCAAGAATTGCAGTTATCTTCAAAGAGACTGGGGAGGGTGAAAAAAAACATACTCAACTGTCCATGGGGCTTCGGTGTCTCCCACTGCTGTCTGGTCCAGCAGCTCCCATGGGCTTGTTTTGGTACAAGCCCTCACTGCTCGTGACCACTGCGGCAAATCTAAGGAAAGGACACAGGATGAGGACTTCAGAACAAAACCCAGGCTGTGTCTGGACCGAACACTGGTGGGAGACAGTGGAGCACCTGAGACAGGTGAGTATAGGTTTTTTTTGTTTTTTTTTTTCCATTTTTTAACTTCCCCAGGCTTCTTTGCAGAAAACTGTAATTCCTGGACAACTCCTTTAAGGATAGGCCATCAATAAAAAAAAAGTCCTGGTCAACCCTTTACTACCCATTTACTTTAGAAAGTTTTCCCAAACAGCGTCCTCGTACACATTCAGACTGACTTTAGCATAGCACGTGTTTTCAGACACCTCTAGTGACAGCTAATCTCTTGTGTGAACAAAGATTTGGGCACGTTCAGATCCACATGTTGATTCTTTTCTCCAACACATGTCTAACAAGCGTTGGCTGAAGATTTGATACACGTAGATGGTCAGCCGATCCAGCTTAAATCGTCGTGTCCGACCAGATGTGGGTCTATAACAGACAGGTTTATATATAAAGACTCTATCAAGTCTGAGAACATGAATTAAGCCACTATTTGGTGTCGATGATCACTTTCAGCAAGCTACCGGTGTGATAAACTCAATCGCAGACCTGGAATCTGGAGAAGATCCTTCCAAATCTGATAACAGAAAAAGCTCTTCAGTTCTAAGTAAGAAAATACTTTCTGTTTTTAAGCTGACTTGTAGATAAACATCTTGGAAGTATTTTGTTTTGGCAAAGGCGATAAGAAATAAACCCGGGTCTCTAATTCTAAGAAACAAACAGATTTTCAGAGAGATGAAAGAAAATTCCTAAGTAAATGATATTTAGACTCCCTGTCCTGATAAGAAGTGAGCAGAAGTCGCCTGTTATTAGCAATATATTGGTTTCTAACAATGCGTAGACTGCCCTGATGGTGACGGTCATGAATACTGTCAGCGTCTAGTATATATTTATATACCATGGAATAGATGGGTTGGATATCGGCATATATAATACATGTATACACTATTATTGGATCTGAATTGTAAGGTGGCACCATTAGAAGAGAGGTGCCCAATGGCAAAAACTGCATAAGCTTTGTTATCTTCAGTTTGGCTCCTGGGTATTATTGGGGTACGGAAGTTGTAGTTGCCCCGAGAGATCACTGTGTCCCATAAGAAGATACTAGCATTATAAAGCCCATAGAGATTTAGTATTGAGGAGCTTCAGGTTACACCTCTTGGTTATCACATCATCAGTGACGTACCAAGCATGGCGACTGGTATGTGGATTGAGAGATGAGCAATTTATCTAGTTTACCTTTCTATGTAGACTGTATTTTTGATGCTGGTGCTTTGAAGTCAAGAAAAGAAAATGAACACGAGTTTTATCATTGATTTGATAGGATAGGATACGTGGGCCCCTTGATGGGTACAAGGTGATCTGGGACTCACCTGTAGGTCATTGCTATTGTGTACAGAAGTCATACATATGGAATGAAGAAAATATCATACACAGTTACTAAAAGAAAAGATGTTGAAGGAAGGGCACAGGAGTATCCACAAAGCTAGGCACTATGGACTATAGATGGTCCTCAAGATAAGTTAGTACTATGACAAAGCTTAGACTACTATGACTTCAAAGGGTCTTTAAGGCCACATGCACACAGCCATATTCATTCTCAGTATATTGTTTGGGGGTCGTCTATTGGGACAAGACATGGGTGAAAATCCCACAGTTCGTTTTGTTTAGTGTTCAGGTAATTTGAGTTCCTGATTTGTTTCAGGATGAACAAGTTTGGATGGAACCGAAAGTGAAATTATTATACTAGGGGTCTCTTCAGGCCCCAGGGTATAAAAAGTGGAGTCTCAAGGGAGATGTAAAAAATAAAAAACATTTATACTTCACTTCCCTTACCTCTTTTTCGCCTACTTACGGCATCCAGTGCTCTCTCTAAATCTCCTCAGTGATGTCATGCACTTGGGGGTCACCGCTGAGGCCTAGGATTGGGCCTCAGTGGTGATATGAGCACACCTAGCGTCATGACATCACCAGGAGAGTGTCGTATGCTGCAAGGAGCCCCAAGAGAGATGAGGGAAGGTCAGTAGAAATGTTTTTATTTTTACTCCATCTATGGGCCTCTAGCTATTGTATTCTACGGTCTGAAGAGACTCCACAGTATAATATTTTGCTGCAATTCATGTCAAGGTGGGCATTTTAATTTGGCCAAGACAAATCCCCAATTTTTCGGTTTTGTTAAAAACTCAGAGAAAGTGGTTCACCCATCTCCATTTGAGGTGCATGCAAGTGTTTTTTGGATTATAGATGATTGTGATCCAATGCAGACTTGTTTTTTGTGGAAAATAGATAGGTATTGGCAGACAGTAGAAACCATTACAGTTGTGCGCATGTAGCCTGACACAGTGGAGCAAATGTTCATAGGAAGATTTTCAGTCCGTTCCATGTATAAATATGTCCTCCAGTCACCCAATAAACATGAACACGGTTGTTTCATGGATGATTGTTTCATTTAGGGATCAGCCGTACCTTGTCACATGTAAAGAGTACAGGGACAATTTATTATATTACCAATCTTGATCCCCGTATTAACAATAATTGTCACATGTTATGGGTAGATAAGTGCCGAATAGAGATGAGCGAGTAGTACTCGATTGAGTAGGTATTTGATCGAATACTACAGTATTCGAAATACTCGTCCTCAATCGAGTACCACTCGCTATTCGAATGGAAAAGTTCGATGCAGAACCAGCATTGATTGGCTGAATGCTATACAGTCGGCCAATCAACGCTGGTTCTTCTCCTACCTTTAGAAGTCTTCTCCGTGTAGCTTCCCCGCGGCATCTTCCAGCTCTGAATTCACTCTGCCAGGCATCAGGCCTGGGCAGAGCCGACTACGCATGCCCGCGTTACAAGAAAATGGCCGCTTTGACTGTAAGCGGCCATTTTCTTGTAGTGTGGGCATGCGCAGTCGGCTCTGCCCAGGCCCGATGCCTGGCAGAGTGAATTCAGAGCCGGAAGATGCCGTGGGGACGCTGCACAGAGAAGACTTCTTGGAGGATCCAGCCTAACCCTCACTCGTGGACTTGGTAAGTGTAATTTGATCGAATGCTGCCTACCCCTGAAACGAGCATTTTCCCTCCATAGACTATAATAGGATTCGATATTCGATTCGAGTAGTCGAATATTGAGCGGCTACTCGAAACGAATATCGAATATCGAACGTTTTACTGTTCGCTCATATCTAGTGCCGAACAACATTGTATATTATCAAACAATGCCTATTGTAGAATATCTGGCCCTGTAGAAGAACCCTTACAGTAGTTACAATATTGAGGCATCTTTTCTTACTTCAAAAAGATTTATCACCTGTCCAATAGAGAGATTGTAAATGTTAGTGTAGTGGGGTCCCAGAAACTGGACCATCACCAATTGGACTGACTTTATGGGACATATGGTAACATCTGTTTCAATTTCCCACAAGAAAAATGTCCATGAATGAAAAGAGATAACTATTAATAAACTACATACAAAACATAGTAAAAAAGAAATATAGTTATGGTCTCATACTATAAGTTGTCCACTTTGTTACAAACCATACACATTTGATGTCTTTGATGTCTGTTGGTTGGACCATCCCAAGTTGGTATCAGAGGTGTCAAGCTTTGACTTTCCCTACATATGAACTTCTTGGCTGAGCCCAATGCACGTGAGATAACCAAACCATTATCAAAAGAGACTATATCCACCATCATATAGAAGACAATTCAGGGCATAAACATTCACATCGCAGTCTTGACCTGTAGAGTTCTATATAAAAAGTCATAATCGATGACATAGCTTTCATATCATTGTCAATTTCTCTTCCTCTCCCCTCACCTGGTTTGGTTAAATGTTGACATTTGGTAAGGTATCTGCCAAAAACATCTATGAATTTGAGTCTTTTTTAATATCTGGTGTAAGAACGTTGGATGTAGTTGAGCAGAAAAACACATTCACCTTCAGTGAATATCCCCCAAAGTGCAGTGAGTGCTTGGCGGGCCACTCCAGTTGGGGGAATCAAAGTTTAGAAGAAACCTCCTCCACATAACACCATTGGCTACGTGTCAAGTTTTAATGAGACGTGAGCCAAACATGATTTCTATTACAAAGGAAAGTAAGCAGATTGTAAGATATATCATTGTGATTTGCATGACCACATGTTTGGAGTCAACCATCAGGGCTGACTGTGGTGTAAATGAAACCACCAGACAATTACAAGACAGTTTTTTTTTTTGCTGAAGAACGAGAAAGTTTTCTCAAGATGGAAGTAGTTAAATTTCATGATTTTCTAGTATTCTTGTAAGGGTGCATTCACACTGAGTAAACGCTAGCTTATTCTGAACGTAAAACACGTTCAGAATAAGCGGCATCTAAAGCAGCTCCATTCATTTCTATGGGAGCGGGGATACGAGCGCTCCCCATAGAAATGAATGGGCTGCTTCTTTCACTGCGAGCAGTCCCATTGAAGTGAATGGGGAGTGCCGGCGTATACGGCAAGCTCTGCTCATGCCGGAGCGTACACGCCGGCACTCCCCATTCACTTCAATGGGACTGCACGGAGTGAAAGAAGCAGCCCATTCATTTCTATGGGGAGCGCTCGTATCCCCGCTCCCATAGAAATGAATGGAGCTGCTTTAGACGCCGCTTATTCTGAACGTGTTTTACGTTCAGAATAAGCTAGCGTTTACTCAGTGTGAATTCACCCTAACTGTGTTTGGACGTTCTTAATTTTCAGTATATACTTTCAATAACTGTCAGCCGAATGTTTGCTCAACTTCCCCCGATACCCACAAACAAGCTGCTGATGGACACTTCTGGCAGTCGCTTATCTTCTGTAAGATGGGGTGGACATGCACCTTCACTAGGTCGCTGTTCTCTCCTGAGTCCACATAGTTGAGTAGATAGGTAGGGACTCAGCCATTGGTCACATTGCCGAGTGGGATTTGACCTAGGTACGACATGGCTTACTCCAGCCATTGTTACTCAGGTTGCTCAGTGTTGATACATGACTTATACTGTGTACAATGTTGGTTGTTATGTGTCACTTGGGCCAGGTTCAGGTCATCATGTGGTCATTGCTTTGGGAAGCTCCTGGAAGCCAAAGCATGTAATGGTTTATAATAGGTGGAACGGAGTTGTGTCTAAGGGTGCATTCACACGGAGTAAAATGGAGTGTAATTTGGAGCGTTTACGGAGCGTATACGGAGCGTTTACGGAGTGTTTACGTAAACGCTCCGTAAATGCTCCGTATACGCTCCGTAAACGCTCCAAATTACACTCCATTTTACTCCGTGTGAATGCACCCTAAGGGTGCATTCACACTGAGTAAACGCTAGCTTATTTTGTAGAGTAAAATTACACTTGTAAATTTTGCTATTCCATTGACTTCAATGACATTTTACAGGCGTATTTTTTACAGGCGTATTTTTTACAGGCGTATTTTTTACAGGCGTATTTTTACACTTGTAAAAAAATATCATTGAAGTCAATGGGATAGCAAAATTTACAAGTGTAATTTTACTCTACAAAATAAGCTAGCGTTTACTCAGTGTGAATGCACCCTAAGAGTTGTACCATGGGAGAAGTGGGTTGATATCTTACGGTACCACTCACGGACATCAAGAGTTGTTTTCAATGCGCACAATGGGAAGGGGGTCTGGTATTTAAGGGCCTATTCCCTTCGTGTGGGGGGAGGTGTAGTAAGGAGAGGAGTGTTCTCCTGCTCCGGGGGCCGCACACAAGGCTCAGTTAGGGTGCATGCACACTACGTAACGCCGGGCGTGTATGAGAGCCGTACACGCCGGCGTTACAGCAGGGCTGCCGAACACTTCCCATTCACTTCAATGGGAGCGCTCGTAAACGCCGCTGTTACGAGCGCTCCCATTGAAGTGAATGGGAAGTGTTCGGCAGTCTGCCATAATGCCGGCGTGTACGGCTCTCATACACGCCCGGCGTTACGTAGTGTGCATGCACCCTTACCTTAGAAAAGGCACCTTGGCAATCCCTGATTTGGTAGCTGGTTCCTGGAATAGGATCACTAGCCAACCTTCTTGTGGTGACATGAGCTTTTTGGAGGGAAATATAATAAAACATGAAGGGACGGCAGTATAAAGAATACTCTAATATAATAGGCAGGTGACAGTGACAACGGCTAGAGGAGAACATGTCACTAGAAATATAGACAGAGATTCTTTACAGTAAGAGCACTGAGGCCATGGAAGCCACAGCCACAGGATGTTATGATGGTGAATTCATTGTATAAATTCAAAAAGGTCCTGGTGCCTTTCTTGAACAGAAAAATATTCTAGGGGTTTGATTTTGGTAAAGACAAGTTGATCCAGGATTTTTTACTGATTGTCGGATTTGAAGTTGGGAAGAAATTTTTTCCCCTGGCGTGAGGCAATTGGCATCAGCCTCATGAGTTTTTTTTAACCTTCTCTGGATTATTTCTGGTTTATAGATTTGACATGATGGACCTGTGTCTTCATCCAACCTCATCTACTATGTAACTATGTACTTTAAAGAGCTAGAACTATGGTGTGGATGTACTGTTGCAGCGGCACAGGGTTTCCTCGTTAACATGGCGGCTGAGTAGGGAGAGGTCGTTGGGGGGCAAGGACCTGAACTCCGGACTGTCGATCCCCCACTGTCTCCACAGCCTCCACTCCCCAGCTTTTTCTCCAATCAGCTCGGCAGCGTCCCGGCATCCCCGAGCTCGTCACTGACACACACAGCACGGGCAGCCCCGTGTAACTATGTAGCTGTATCTGTTCATGCAAAGTTAGCAAATAACTCTACAGTGATTTCCCAATGTCTCCAGTGTCCTTTGTCCTTCCACTGGTGAATATCTGTGCTAGGGGACTTACAAAGGAAAGCGGTGATGTGGCTAGACACCTTCTCCGTAAAGGTGGATCATGGCACCATATAGACTACTGTCCCAACCGGCGAATGTGGCCAGACTACGGTGTACCTTGGTTACAAGTCCGTGAGATCAAGAGGTTGAGCATGTGAAAATTCAGCTTACCTGACCCTCCTTTCTCTTCACATCTCTAAGAGTAGAGTCTGCACTACCTCTTATACATATTAATAATAATGTGGACTCATATCAGTCTACGACTTTTGGCGAGCTGCTCTCTGCTTTATCCTTTACATGTTATATAAGACACTTTCACACATCAAAAGTTTCCAAAAATTAAAATCTTTCACCCCAAAAAACTGGCCAAAACTTTTCCATTTGTTTTGATAGTCCATGTGTAAGTAAATATCGCGTCCCATAGATTTACGTCTGCGAGTCAGAATGTCTCCGGATTGAAATAAAAGTATCTTTTATAGCGCCTGTGTTTGGCACTAATATAGACCTCATATTGGATTAAAGGTTTTGGAATTTTCTTGGTCATAAATAAACCAGACTGATATTTCTATTATTAGAAGACTGGAGTGTGAAATACCTGTAGGGTAACTATATTGAGAACAGCTGTAGCGACGACTTCTCAGAGGAACCGTCTACACGGTACAGAGGAGGGAAATTGGTTTTTCCAATATGATGGTCATTCGTTGTCAGTAAATCGCCCCACAAGTTTCAATGGGTCGTCCAAGAGTTACAAAAAAAACCCTACAAAAAAAAATTAAATAAATAAATAAAAAATTAAATAAATAAAATAAATTAATAAATAAATTAAATAAAAAATTAACTTAATAAAACAAATTAAATAAATCTAATAAAATAAATATAATTTAACGATATAAAATATTAAGTACATGGCCAATTAATAAGTCGCCCGTTTCCCAGTGTTCTGTTTATTTAGTTTGGCGCCGTCGACCTGTATTTGATTTTGCTTTTCCATTGAATGTTTACAATGGAGTCACATGACGGCGCCCTCTACAGCGCCACGGTCACAAATACTAATTACAATAAATGACTATTCGGGGGTAGGGGGAGGCTTTCACATCATCAATAAGTATTTAGAGGAACACGGCCTCTGGATATGGGGCCGGCGAGGCTTTGATGATTCATTTTAGGAGAAGGCAGAGATTGACGTGGGAAGTTTGCTCATTTAATGGCTGCTTGAGTCTTTGCACCTAAGCACTTTACATGTCAGTGATGTGGAATAATATAACAGTCTTTACGTCGCTGGAGGTTCTGCCCTGATAGTTAGAGTCCTGCGGTGACTGTGTGAAGTTTCTCAGACGCCGGGCACATTTATTAATCACTACATGCCATTGTCGGGGCTACAACAAGCTCGACTGCATCAGCGGCAATGGTTCAGCGGCCATTAGACCATGTGTGAGGACAGGTTCAGGTTTTTATTATGGACAATAATTGGCTTTTTATGAATGTTTTGAAGATTTTTAGATAATATGGTATAGTATAGTTCCATACTATAGTTGTGTGCTGCCATACGGTATCTCTGTATGGCGATAAATTGTGCAACGTATATCAAATCACCCCCCCCATACAGCTGTCACCAACTAAGAGGAAGATGAGACTCCACGGACTGATATACCCCAAATCACCCCCGCCCCATACTCTCCCCTTTGACTCCAGCTCTCCCCCTCCCCCCACTTTACTAGCTTTGGCAATGCCAAATATCTATTCGGACGTGCCAATAAAGCCTGTTTGATTTGATTTGATTTATCCCCATAGACAGCTACAGAGATACAGAATACTGTAATACACTGCAGTCGAGGTACATAATACTCTAATATACTGCAATAGATGTACAGTATGGCTCCATAGACTGATACAGAGATACAGGATAATCCCATAGAGTGCTACGAGAGCTGTAATACAATTCTGTACAACCCAGAGTTTATACTGAACTGTAATATTACTGGTGGTTCTGAATTTGGAGCCAAGAACGGAGCAATAGACTCTGATTCACAAATAATTGTCATTGGTGATTTATGTACAAAGGTTATCGTTTATTGATGTACACAGAGTGTATAGTGTAAGTATATAGTGATGGTCGGGATTATTGTATAGTGTAAGTATATAGTGAAGGTCGGGATTATTGCATAGTGTAAGTATATAGTGAAGGTCGGGATTATTGCATAGTGTAAGTATATAGTGAAGGTCGGGATTCACGGTCATGTGTTCTGGTGGACCAACAGCATCCCAATCCGATGCTAATCCTCATGATTTACAGTAACTCATTGAAAACATCCCCTCATACCTAAATATCTTGGATGTTTGTATAATATGGCTTTTGTGGCTATGTATAGTGAGCAAATATGTATCCAAAGTGCTGAGATGGGATTTTGTACCACTATAAAGTGTGTTTGCTTACACAAATCTTCTCCTTACTAGCTGACTCGCTGGAAGGTCTGAACGTTACTTAGACATCCCATCATTCATTTGTTTGCTCCACTTACAATAGTTTGGCTAATCTCCCTTTCACTTTAGACTGTTTTCATTTGTTATACCAGATGTCCTCAAGATGCGAGTAAAGTCTTTGGTGTTTCTCCATGGACTATAGCAAACAACAATGGCATATGGAGCCGTTCCAATTTCTTTTCACGCATAAAAAAGTTTCAGAACTGTTCCAAATGTTCCAATTTGTCACGGTATGTTAATAATAAAGCTTTACCTGCATCCGGACTGCTCGACTCTACAGGATGGGTCTGATCGTGCGGTTCCGTTTGGTCGCCTGCTGCAATTAAACAAAGCGTACCCAATATTTCTCTGTCACGGCTTCCATTTGTGTCCTCGTCTTCTTATACTTGTATATTAAAAAGTGATTAATGTGAATATTGGGCGTCAGAATTTGGATGCTAGGTCTATAAGGAACAAACACTGTGGGCTAGGCCATTGTTCATGACAATGGGGTCATCCATCAACTCAGCACGGACTAGTAACATCACTATGGTACCACTTGATGGAAAGTCTTGATGTTCATCCAAGAGACACATGACTACGTAATGGACTGCGCTAGCATTGTCTAAGAAAAAATTTAATATTAGACAAAAGAACCAAGGACATTTTTGAAAAATTGCCACCTTATTTCAAGAAATATTAAAATTCAGTCTTTCTTAAAGGGGTTCTATTAGAGATGAGCGAGTAGTGTTCGATCGAGTAGGTGTTCGATCGAATACTACGGTATTCGAAATACTCTTACTCGATCCAACACTACTAGCTGTTCGAAGTTTAAGGTTCGATGCAGAACCAGCGTTGATTGGCAGAATGCTATACATTCTGCCAATCAACGCTGGTTCTTCTCATACCTTTCCGAAGTTTTCTCCGCGCTGCGTCCCCACATCTTCTTCTGGGTGGAATTCACTCTGCCTAGGCATCCGGCCTAGGCAGAGCCAACTGCGCATGCGCAGGCATGCATGTGCATGCCCACACATGTGCAGTTGGCTCTGCCTTGGCCAGATGCCTAGGCAGAGTGAATTCCACCCAGAAGAAGACACGGGGACCCTGCACCAGGAGAAGACTTCAAGCAGAATCCAGCCAGACCATCACTCGTGGACTTGGCAAGTATGATTTTATCGAATTTTGCGTACCCCTGAAACGAGCATTTCCCCCCATAGACTATAATGGGGTTCGAAATCCGTTCAAACAGTCGAACAGTGTATGGCTGTTCGAATCGGATTTCGAACCTTGGACATTTTTGTGTTCCCTCATCTCTAGGTTCTATCATTAGAATCCCTTTTTCAGGTAATATCACGTCAGAATAGCCTTAAGAAAGGCTATTCGCCCCTACCTTTATATTTATGCTCTGCTCTACCTTTCCTTTGATATACTATTTTTTCCTGGTATGCAAATGAGTCTCCTAAGCTGCCTGAAGACTCTCCAGCAACGCCTACATCTTCTACAGCCATGTCTATCCACCACATCCTTCGTGTAGTCTTCTCCCGGCAAGCCTGTGTTTGGAATTCCACACACGCGCAGGCTGCTCTTTCATTGGGTTTTGGGCATAACCGACTGTGCATCTCTGTTTGGCCATTTTACTGTGGCTGCTTACACGAGCTTACTGTTACTGTAAGTGGCCAATAAAATGACTGAACAGACATGTGCAGTCGGCTCTCCAAAGCCTGATGGCAAAGCCAACTGCGCATGCGCGGAATTTAGATTCCAAATACAGGCTCACCGGAAGAAGACTACACAAAGGATGAGGCGGGGAGGTGCGGCTGTAGAAGATCGAGGCATCACTGGAGAGTCTTCAGGCAACACAGGGGACACCCCATGCTATTTGAACACAGGGGGAATGCCCCCTGTGCTATCTGGAGACTCATTTGCATACTGGGAAAAAATTATAAATCAATGGAACGGGATGGGACATCATGCCACATTGTTTCATGTTATTATATTAAATTGTGCTGCCACATATACCACATGTTGCTAGAACAAATGCAAACTGACATCACCTTTAAGATGACCCATGGTTCTTCAGCAAAAGAGAGTTAACCTCTTCTCCTATTACGTATTGGATAGAAAAAAGGGAGGGAAACAAATCTTAGTAATTCAATGCTATAAAAATAATATCAATTCAATCTAAATGTTATAGAAAGAAAGAAAACAAGCTAAACCGATGATACGTAAGACTTGACTTTTCTTCTTGATCTCTCGCTAAAGATATGATAACATCTTCTACGGGTGGGATTGTTGGGTCTTCTAGACACACAATGCCAAATGTTTAAGAAACACAGCCCATCCGTCATCAATTTTATTCGCTTCAGGTTTCTCCTATTGATTCCTATTTATGTTATCTCCAGTCAACCCAGTAGAGTCCGGGCCGATAACATCTTGTTCCAGTGGTCTACGTTTCCATAACAAACAAGCCAATTTTGAAGGCCAATGTATCTGATGGAATAATGTAATATATACTCCTGGGTTGGATTTTCTATGTTGTAGTCTACGTTTCTTTAAATATGGAGCTTGTTTTATTTTGTCTCACCCTATTAAAGTCTCAGATCAACGTATACATGTTTTTGGAAGTCTATATTGGATGGTAAAGTAACGTACTTAAATGTAATCTGCCACGTCTTGGTGATACATATGTGTGCTGACATCCTACCAACATGTTCTATGTATTTTTCGATAAGGTGATTTAGAAAAAAAAGCAAATGGAACTAATCTGTGGTTAAACCTTATACTATGTTGAAAGTCCGGTCACAAACGTATACCACAGGCATTCTGGGATCAAGACCAAAAAAGTGTATTGGTCTCAGATGGTCACTAATGTGATGATTTTTAGAAGTGAATGGCCATCAGTTTCCATTAAAATTATTATATCCCCTTTAAATACCGCTGTAAAAAATATGATCTGGATTAAATTCATAAGGGTCCCATTAAATTTTTGAGAATTTAGATTTTTATTATTGTATGATTTTTGCTGAGTTCATACAATACGTCTATCTCTCTGCTTACATCTATATGTTTGCAAAATTTTTTGTAAATTTTAATTAATTTATTTATTTATTTTTATTTGGATTGTAAATTCTGCTTTTTTTTTTTTACTCTTGAAAAAACACTCTCATTGGCCAAATGACCCTTAAATACCACTGTAACTATATGATCTGGATTAAATTCATAAGGGTCCCATAAAATTTTTGAGAATTTAGATTTTTATTATTGTATGATTTTTGCTGAGTTCATACAATACGTCTATCTCTCTGCTTACATCAATATGTTTGCAAATTTTTTTGTAAATTTTAATTAATTAATTAATTTATTTATTTATTTTTATTTGGATTGGAAATTCTGCTTTTTTTCACCCTTGAAAAAACACTCTCATTGGCCAAATGACCCTTAAATACCACTGTAACTATATGATCTGGATCAAATTCATAAGGGTCCCATAAAATTTTTGAGAATTTAGATTTTTATTATTGTATGATTTTTGCTGAGTTCATACAATACGTCTATCTCTCTGCTTACATCAATATATTTGCAAAATTTTTTGTAAATTTAAATTAATTAATTAATTTATTTATTTATTTTTATTTGGATTGGAAATTCTGCTTTTTTTCACCCTTGAAAAACACTCTCATTGGCCAAATGACCCTTAAATACCACTGTAACTATATGATCTGGATTAAATTCATAAGGGTCCCATAAAATTTTTGAGAATTTAGATTTTTATTGTATAATTTTTGCTGAGTTCATACAATACGTATATATCTCTCTGCTTACATCTATATGTTTACGAAAATTTTTAATTTATTTTTTTATTTTTTTTAAATTTGGGTTGGAAATTCTGTTTTTTTTCACCCTTGAAAAAAACACTCTCATTGGCCAAATGACCCTTAAATACCACTGTAAGGATTTGATCTGGATTAAATTCATAAGGGTCCCATTAAATTTTTGAGAATTTAGATTTTTATTATTGTATAATTTTTGCTGAGTTCATACAATATGTCTATCTCTCTTTTGATCTATTTTTTTATTTTTTTTTTAAATTTGGGTTGGAAATTCTGTTTTTTCATCCTTGAAAAACACTCTCATTGGTCAAATGACTCTTAAATACTGGCTGTAAAAATATGATCTAGATTAAATTCATAAGGGTCTCTTTAAAATTTGTAAGAAATTACGGTAGATTTTTACTATTGTATAATTTTTGCTGAATTCATTCAATAGATCTATCTCTCCACTTACATCGCTATAGCCACAAATTTTTTTCATAACTTTTAATACATTTTTAGGTTTGTTTTTTTATTCGGGTTGGAAATTCTGTTTCATGGCTTCCTGTGAGCTATGGCCTAAGCAGGACTGGCCTTATGTTGTAGGATGCTCGAGATGGTGCCTTCTGTTGGGGCCACGTTCCTATAATATACGATCCTATAGCCTGAGACAAGATGGTGCCCAGATACACGTTCCGTACATTAATCAGGTTCTGAGATCCATCGGACTGATGTAATTGTTTCATTCTTAGTAAATCTCTGCGGAATACGATATGGCAACATAAATAACGGATAATAATAATATGCTGAGAGACATGTTACAAATAGATGAACATGTGTGTAACATCTGGACAATCTTTTCTTTTTATGTGTTCAATATTAAGAAATGTTTTTGGTTGTAACGATAGTGTGAAATGTAATCTAAAATCACCAATACCATATATATTCTCAATATACACTGTCACCATGACAAGGCACAGTTGGCACATGTCTAAGGCACAATTTTACAAGGACACTAATGTAATGTGATATTACTCTATCTGTTCTCTGGACAGTAATTAGTCTATCACTGGCTCATGTGACCCCCATGATAATATTAAATAATGTGGGGTATATCAAGAAAGTTCCCTCCCACTTCGTCTCTTGTTGACCTCACTTGTGTCTTTTTCTAGAGATCATATGGTCAACTAAAGTCATAGTCAATGATGGGTCACAGTTTTCAGATCCCGATCTTAGCTATGATGTCATGTCATGAGTCGACCCTTTTACCCAAACTAAGTCTAAAGAGTCATGGTCCTGATACAAAAGCTCAGCTTGGGCACTCTGGTACAACATCTTACAATAATCTGTTTGTACTAGTAGCCTTTACATTATATTCCCTTCTCTATTTGGACCCAGGTCCCCATGAAGACTTTTTCACAACAATCCTGTGCACACAATCTTCTCATCATTCCCATTCCCTTTTTTGCGCCATATTCTCCCACCACAGAATCCCCACTGACTAACTGTTACTTTTGGCATAAAAAGGATCATAGACTATAATGGGGTCCATGTGGTTGCGTGCGATGCCCGTACGAATCATGCGGACAGGAAAGTAGATTGTGAAGTACTTTCCTGTCAGCATGTTCCCTGCGGAGATCTCGAGGCAAGCACATAGACCCCATTATAGTCTATGGGGATCGGTGTATTTTCAATGCAGACTGCTTGCAAATGAATTTGGTAGTCCGTTCGGGCAGGAGGTCACCATGCGGAATCCTCCGAACCGATTACCAATGCAGATGTGAACGAGGCCTTACAGATATTTCCCCGTGTCTCTCTCTAATGCATAAGAGGGCAGGGATAATACATTTCTGATACACGGATTGCCAGCCATTTAAGTAAATCAGTAAGGAGATCGAAGAAATTTACCAGCCTTAGTGGGGTTGCAGTGACCTGTGGGTCCAGTCAGAACTGTGATCACTGTGACCCTTATAACCTCCTTATCTACCTCCTTGTCCCATAAAGACCATAGACAGAGCAGGTATTTTTGTTAAATTTTCAACCATTTGTCTTCTACAACTTGCGTGAATTCTCATACATTGCAGGCTGCTACTGTTCACTATGAAATCCATTAGTCGTGCTCTTATATAACATGAATGCTCATAAAACTTACAATCCTTCTCATTTAAGTCAATTTTAGTTAGTTGTGAAGACTAGAGATGAGCGAGTAGTGTTCGATCGAGTAGGTGTTCGATCAAATACTATGGTATTCGAAATACTCGTACTCGATCGAACACTACTAGCTGTTCGAAGTTTAAGGTTCGATGCAGAACCAGCGTTGATTGGCAGAATGCTATACATTGCCAATCAATGCTGGTTCTTCTCTTACCTTTAGAAGTCTTCTACCTGCAGCGTCCCCACGGCGTCTTCCAGCTGGAATTCACTCTGCCTAGGCATCCGGCCTAGGCAGAGCCGACTGCGCATGCGTGGGCATGCCCTCGCATGCGCAGTTGGCTCTGCTCAGGCGTCGGACCGGGCAGAGCCGACCGCGCATGCGCAGTCGGCTCTGCCTAGGCCCCGGTGTCTAGGCAGAGTGAATTCAAGGAGAATCCAGCCCGACCGTCACTCGTGGACTTGGTAAGTATAGTTTTATTGAATTTTGCGTACCCCTGAAACGAGCATTTCCCCTCATAGACTATAATGGGGTTCGAAATCCGTTCGAACAGTGTGCGGCTGTTCGAATCGGATTTCGAACCTTGGACATTTTATTGTTCACTCATCTCTAGTGAAGACGTCTGCTTAGATTTCGAATCGGAAGAGATGAGAGAGAAGTTACAAACCAATCCATTAGAGACATGTAAGGCATTGAGCAGCCTGCAATGTATGAGAATTCACGCAAGTTGTAGAAGACAATTGGTTGATTCCGAAATTGATTTTAACCAAAAATATGGATAAGTATTGGCATCGTACATCACAATAGTATAATAAATATAATTTAGTTTGATTAGTATAACCTGTGGGAACACTGTGGAAGGGGCAAAGGGCTTTGTGAGGTCTCTACAGTATATATTCTATTCCGACTGTCAAAACATATCCAACTAGCGCAAAATACAACCATTATTCCTCTCGTAATTTACAGTTCATGTATTTAATACTAAATGTCGTAAATTCAGCCACCGACTGTTCAGGGCTTGGAGTATTGGACGGTATAACAGACATTTGGCAGAATTTGAGGATCAAATCCTTAATGAATCTTTTAGAATTCCCAATTTTTCACATATTCAGGACGGTTCATCCTACACGACGGCCAATACTGAGAGTAATAAAAGGGTGGAGCGCCTTCAAGGACAAGTGCTGCATTAAAGCCTAAAAATAATTTGGATATAATTATTAAGCTCGGTCCAAATTCTATTTTCCCAGAGATTTTTGAGTAGAAGATACCGAGGTTTTGTTTAAGAACATGAATATTTTGGGATTTTTTTAATTCTCAAGTTGGCGATCTATTTGACAACTAAACGAAAACTCATTTTCTCGTTGTATTTACACTTCAGGGTCCGGCCCCCAACCTGTGGCTTTCCAGCTGTTGCAAAACTTCAGATTGTCATGGCATATTGAGAGTTTTAAAGGGCCCTGACAGCTTTTTTCCCTTACAGTATTTCCTTTGTTTGTATAAAGGGTATTATGTCCTGTATACAAATCTCTCGCAAGAGTGAGCAATATGTCTTGGTCCTATAATGATCTCAAGGGCAGACATCTGCTAAAGAGTCGTGTAAGGGGCCGTATTTATCAAAACTCAAAATGGTAAAAGTAAGGCGAGGTTCACACCTGCGCCTGTTGTACGTTCGGGGTTTCCGTCCTCCAACCGCTTCGAAAAATGCATTTTTCCACCTCATTTTCCACCTCATTATAATCTATGGGGTAACCACTTTTGAACCAAATTAGGTTTCCATTCTTGGGGTTCTCTAAGTGGAACCAAAGAATGGAAACCCGAGCACAGGTGGGAACCTAGCATAAGACTGCCCGTAGCTACCAATGAGAGCACAGTTAACTACTTTGGAAAAATGAAAGCTAGGCTCTGATTGGTTGATGTGACCAACAAAGACGGTCTTGATCATTGTCTATTGGACAATTTTAATAAATAAGGCCGTTGAGTTAGGGAATGCATTTTTGGGACCTGCAACTTAGTTGTCATACACATGGCCACAAAAATCTTCATCGAGGTTATACATACATTTAGTATGAGTCTGTATGGCCTTCATGTGATGCCATACAGACACTTATAGGTGTCATATGGAACCTCCACCAGTTTAGAACCTCGAAGAAGGGGTACAGACTTAGGGGTTCAGAGGTAACAATGCTACTGGTCCTGGAGCCTGAGGGGGTCCAAGGGTTACTTTACAACATAAAAAGACATCAGTATTGGGCACATGGTAAGTGGGGGCCCCATGAAAGGTTTCCATTGGGCCTAGAAGCTTCAGGTTACAACTCCGACTATATGTAAGCATACTTGCCATCTCCTCCCAAATGTCTGCAAGGTTTGTGAAATAAGGGTCCAGGACGCTCCATGTTAAGATGTATGTCACTTGGGCACAGTATGCGCTGGTTATATCACAAAAAGGCATGCGTTACATTTTCATACTCCCGTCACAAAAAGTGGGCATGGCTTTGCAGGAAGGATATACCTATGTATACCTATAGGTAATTTTTTATGATGTTTTAACCAAGTGAAGTCATTTATACTTTGAAGAGTTGTAACATGGTGCCTACTGTAGCTAACGTCTCCGAGATTTCCTTTGAAGATGGTAGATCAGAGGCTTATCTAATAATGTGTGCTTGGTAAAGATTAGAGATGAGCGAGTAGGGTTCGATCGAGTAGGTGTTCAATCAAATACTACGGTATTCGAAATACTCGTACTCGATCAAACACTACTAGCTGTTTGAAGTTTAAGGTTCGATGCAGAACCAGCGTTGATTGGCAGAATGCTATACATTCTGTCAATCAATGCTGGTTCTTCTGTTACCTTTAGAAGTCTTCTCCGTGCAGCTTCCCCGCGGCGTCTTCCGGCTGGAATTCACTCTGCCTAGGCAGAGCCGACTGCGCTTGCGCGGGCATGCCCTCGCATGCGCAGTCGGCTCTGCTCAGGAGTTGGGCCAGGCAGAGCCGACCACGCATGCGCAGTCGGCTCTGCCTAGGCCCAGATGCCTGGCAGAGTGAATTCCAGCCGGAAGACGCCGCGGGGGCGCTGCGCCGGGAGAAGTCTTCAAGGAGAATCCAGCCCAACCGTCACTCGTGGACTTGGTAAGTATAATTTTATCGAATTTCGCATACCCCTGAAACGAGCATTTCCCCCCATAGACTATAATGGGGTTCAAAATCCGTTCGAACAGTCGAACAGTGTGCGGCTGTTCGAATCGGATTTCGAACCTCGGACACTTTAGTGTTCGCTCATCTCTAGTAGAGATTCGACATACACCAACCATGAAGTTTCTTGGTCCATTCAGTGTTCTACAAGATACCTCAACCCTTCTGTATATGGTAGAACATCATATACACTTACAGTTTGGTGAAGGTTTGACTCCTATGATCTTTAAGCACTGTGGCCAGGTTTAATGTTCTTCAGTCACGTGCATGTGGTCTAGCTCGGATGATAACCATGAACTGGCCACGGCTATTGTAGGAAGGATCACATTCTCCCTTCTCCAACCCTCTGGACCCCACTGATGAAACCATGATGGCTTATCTAAACTCCTACAGTAAATCATGTAACCACTAAGGTTTTTTCATAGCCGTTCTGCAATTACTATATGCAATCTCCCAAGATGTGATGACAGAAGGAAAATTGGAAACACAATTATCATTCTCGGTCATCATTTTTATTAATTGTAGCACTTATCCATTGTGACCCAAGAAACAATTTATTCTATGTGAATTCAGTACAATGACATATGACATACACGATACAATTCTCCTGTGTTAAAAGTTGGAAAATAATATTTGATAAAGGAAAAAAAATCTCAACCTACATAGATCATGTTGGAAATGATCCCTCCGTCCATAAAAATAAATGTTATTTTCTTTCAATGTCACTGTAATTGCTTCCTTGGATCCCGGCCTGTTCGACTGTAAAAAGCCCCAACTTTCCGAACCTTTGCTCTTTAATCCCCAAGGCAGCTCTTCTAAAGACGAAATAATCCAGATGAGAAAAAAATGGCTTGCACGCTTTCCTCGCACTTTATGATTTTTTTCCAAATGAGCTTTTTTCTGTTTAATTTAATTTTTTTCCTTTAAAAGCAAATTTTTTTTAAAAAAAGTTAAACCCAGCAGGTTATTGGACCATATCAGATGCAACCTGTCATGATCGGCAGATAAGACTATGCTAGGCAAATACTACTAAGCCCCAAGGTTCTTTAGTAAAGTTCCCACTTGGTTTACAAGCAAAGTTCAGGATCTTTTGTCTTGCAGGGCTATGACAGGTAATATTGGATACTTGTAACAAAACTTTTGATAGGCCCCCAATCTGCCAAGAACATTTCACCTCTGGGGTTCCTTTGACGATGGAATTGTTACCCCCTTTTCTACTGGAGTAAAATTTAGAAAAGAATAGAGATGAGCGAACAGTAAAATGTTTGAGGTTCGATATTCGTTTCGAGTAGCCCCTCAATATTTGACTACTCAAATCGAATATCGAACCCTATTATAGTCTATGGGGGGAAAATGCTCGTTTCAGGGGTAGGCAACGTTCGATCAAATTATACTTACCAAGTCCACGAGTGAGGGTGAGGCTGGATCCTCCGTGCAGTCTTCTCCGTGCAGCGTCCCCGCGGCATCTTCCGGCTCTGAATTCACTCTGTCAGGCATCGGGCCTGGGCAGAGCCGACTGCGCATGCCCGCACTACAAGCGGACATGCGCAGTCGGCTCTGCCCAGGCCCGATGCCTGGCAGAGTGAATGAAGAGCCGGAAGATGCCGCGGGGAAGCTGCACGGAGAAGACTTCTAAAGGTAGGGGAAGAACCAGCGTTGATTGGCCGACTGTATAGCATTCGGCCAATCAATGCTGGTTCTGCATCGAACTTTTACATTCGAATAGCGAGTGGTACTCGATCGAGTACGAGTATTTCGAACACCGTAGTATTCGATCGAATACCTACTCGATCGAGTACTACTCGCTCATCTCTAGAAAAGAGCCCTTTCTATTATATTTATTGATCCTACTATCCAAGACCGATATGCAGGGTCATGGGTAGCCAGTGATTCCCGATCCCCCAGAATACCCATTCTTTGTAGGAGAAAGAATTGGTTGAAGCCTTTCCTGGTTTGGCATCTTCCTCTTTTTTAAAAAATTTTTTGCAAAACCTGTGAAAAATGACTATCCTGGCCAAGTGCTCTTTACTTATTGGGTTAACAGGTTTGTCCAGGAACTATTGGTCAACTACTGGTCCTATTCACCTATCTCCAGTGTTCTCTTGTACAGTCCTGGTCCCCTTTTCTCTTCTGTTCTGGGACCTACAGGAAATGGAGAGGCTCACATGAGTTCTGAGACCAATCGGTGTCCTCAGCGGTCGTTGGTAAGAAATCATTAGTGACACCACTGGTCCCTCACCAGGGATGGTTGAGGCCATGTGAGCTTCTCCACTTCTGGTCTGCGATTCCTGGCACAGGAAAGGGAAGGGCATCTGGACTGTACAACAATGCGGTGCAGATACTTGAGTACAACCATTTTTCTTTCACATCCACCCCAGCTGCCACTCAGTTTCCTATGACTCTTGGGCAACCCCTGTAATATTGGTGCTTTTTTCTTCAAACAATATAGAAACCAGCTCACCAGCGTATTGCACTTCTGTCACCCGGATGTGGTTCTGACCCGACACGCAGATGCTCCGAAGTATAAATAGTGGAACTCACAAGATGAAAGAATTCAAAAATTAAAATTCAGCAAGCTTTCCACAAAAACATGGTGACAAATCTTCTCCACGTTTCAGATGCTACATCTGGTTTTGCCAGAACTGTATTGTTTTGTAAAATAAGAGTTTTCATCTCCGTTCCAGAGACAGATTTCTATAACTGATTTAGTCCATAACTGCAAAATTGCAAAAATATCCCATATGCGGATAGACTTACTTGTTTGTTGTATTTTTTAACTGTTGTTTTTCTTCAGTTTTATGTTGAAGAACTTCTCAATAGCAAACAGCAAGTATCAACCTACAGAGATGGTTACTTACTGTATATGTGTGATATGAGGAAGGGGGTCTTACATATGGCGGGTTGGTGCATAGCCAGTATACATGCTGTCATACAGACCTTCCTATTATTTTAAAACTTTTCATAAATGAATAGTCCAGGGACATAGAAGAAACTTTGTAATATATTTTGTTTAATAAATTTGTTTTCTTTTCCATTTATTAATCTATGGAGGAGGAGGGGGAGGGGAAGGGGGAGGGGGAGGAGGAGGCTGTTGGAAAAGGCAAACTAGTAGCTCCAGCTACTATGAGACACTGAGTAAGGGAAAGTTCTTCTAACACTGCTGTATATTCAAGATAAGACTATACCTCTGCTCAGAATGAGACATTAAATCCGGTAACAGCTTCCTTCTCCCCCTCCGCTCTCTGTAGACCACTGTGTGTAAGTTGAATAAGGACTCTATGTAAACAAACAGACTGAGTGAAGATAAGAAGAAAGACATCAGCCTGATAAGTGGAGAAGAAAACAAATTTCCTTAGTAAAGATATATTACCAAGTTTTTTTTCTATACATGTTCATTTATAAAAAATGGAATGCCTTAAGTACTGTATTATATCCTAGACACAATACCAAGAAAGCGGTATCTCCATGGTACTGTATCCCAGACAGACTTCGCTATGTTTCCATAAGAAACTGAAGGCATACTGTACAGTACAGTACCAGAATTCTGTGTTGTAATACAGCTGTGTGCATGAGGCTCAAGGGTACTTTCACATGGGCCTGGATTGGTTTTTAAAGCTGTAAACATGGTAAAAGCAAGGAAAAGGGAAGTTTTGCCATACAGATGTGTCCATTTTTACCTTTCTTCTTGACTCCACAAGTCCAGATATGTGTGTCATGAGATGAGCAGCTTTTCAGGAACATACTGGTTTGTGATATTGTGTCACAAAGTGCTATGCTACAGTATATGTGACATATATGTTTTGTCACTCAGTGAAGGATTTTATTTGCATATCCTGATACACAGTCCAGTCCCATTAATGTGACCACCTGTCAGAATCCAGAATAACCACCTTTGGCAGAGCGGACCGCTGCGAGACGTGCAGGAAGAGAGGGGATGTTGTGATGATGTCACTGGGATATTGAGCCATGCTGACTCCAGTGCCATGTCCAGCTGCGCTAGGTTACGCAGTTGAGCATCCATGGCGCGAACAACCCGATCAAGGTGGTCCCACAGATACTCGATTGGGTTCAAGTCCGGGGAATTTGCTGGCCAAGGGAGTACGGTAAACTCATCCTGGTGCTCCTTGAACCATGTACATACACTGCAAGCTTTATGACATGTCACATTGTCCTGCTGTTAGATGCCATCATCCTGAGGAAAAACAATTCACATGTAGGGGTGAACATGGTCCACAAGGATAGATGCATACTTGTGTTGATCCATCGTGCCTTCCACAATGATGAGTGCACCCAGATGGCTGATGACACGTGCCTTCTGCGATTGGTTATCTGCTTAACCCTGGTTAACGTTGGCGGGGGTCACATTAATATTACTGCACTGTGCATAATATTATAGTGGTTACATGAGAAATCAGAACCCTTAACTAAATTTATGAGTTATTTACTTTCTCCTGGTCCTCAGTTGTGTCATGTGACCAGCAATGAGATTCTATAAGTGATACAATGTCTCACATGTGGACAGGAAGGTAGATTCTCTTTCCATTTCTATGAATATCGAGACTCTTATAGGAGTGGAGTAACTGTATTGGTTGGAGAATCTTATTGCTGGTCACATGACACAACAGAGGACCAGAAAGGTGTAAATGCAGTAAGTAACTCACAAATCCAGCCAAGGCCCCAATAGGCACCAATTTTTGTGCTACTTTAATCCCTATTGGTTCCTGTTTTTCTTGGACAATATGTAAATAATATCTAATAATATGATATCATTACATGAATAGCGAATAAAATATAAAAAGTAACATAAAGACGAATGGTAAAGGACTATATTATGTGTATGAAGCCATTCCTGGACTCTGCTCTCATCACTATGTCATGTCTAGTTAGGGATTTCGATGAAATCATTGAGAGATTGTCAGTTCCACTTACATATCTGATGATTCGGCTCCTTGTACATCTATATCTGCAATATAATACACAGATAGCGATCGCTGCACGTTACGTATAATGCACAGAATCCAATCTGATAAACTGTTGTAAAATGTCTCACGTTTCTAGGGCTCAATGTTGTCATGATATTTGGGAAAAGCTTTCCCAAAGTTATTACACCGAATGCACGAGAGTTAAGGGAACCTAAACACATGTCCGATTTATTTATAGCTTTAAGTCCATGGTTTATGTCCAGTCATCTCACATGTGGCCATTACACATCAGTCTCCATCACTACATGGAGAGTAACCATTGTATAATGCAATGTGATGCCATTTTATAACATACCTTTATATAAATGTCTTACATTTTTCAAGATCTCTTCTTGATGTCATTGAATGAGAACTTTCATTGTTTACTTATTGGGATAAAAATTTGTCCTGGTCACGTGATGAGAGCGTACAGTCCTGTATCATCTATTCACTTCAATGGGTAAATGGAGATAATGATTTCCCACAGAAGTGAATGGAGAAGCTACACAGGTGCAACCAGCAGCAACTATCAAAAACTCATGATTTGTCATAACCCCATCATAGTAGTGTTTCATATTAGATTCAACTCTTTAGGATGTCATGAGAACTACGATAATTAGGATATTGGCTAAGAGTAGTTGTATGCTGCAGATAGAGATGGGCAAACCTCTCAAGATTTGTTTGGGTTTGGTGGCTGGGATCCCCAGTCCCCAGTTTTGTTTTGTTTTTCGAGACAAACAAGTTTGGTACAAATCACACTTTAAATTGGCTTAAAACATACTTTAGAACTATTCTTAGGACTCCTAGGAACCTATCTATAAAACATAGTGTAGAATACTGTCAGGACTCCTAGGAACTAGAGATGAGCGAACAGTGTTCTATCGAACTCATGTTCGATCGGATATTAGGCTGTTCGGCATGTTCGAATCGAATCGAACACCGCGTGGTAAAGTGCGCCATTACTCGATTCCCCTCCCACCTTCCCTGGCGCCTTTTTTGCTCCAATAACAGCGCAGGGTAGGTGGGACAGGAACTACGACACCGGTGACGTTGAAAAAAGTAGGCAAAACCCATTGGCTGCCGAAAACATGTGACCTCTAATTTAAAAGAACAGCAACGCCCAGCTTCGCGTCATTCTGAGCTTGCAATTCACCGGGGACGGAGGTTTCCGTCCAGTTAGCTAGGGGTTAGATTCTGGGTAGGCAGGGACAGGCTAGATAGGAAGGAGAAGACAACCAACAGCTCTTATAAGAGCTAAATTCCAGGGAGAAGCTTGTCAGTGTAACGTGGCACTAACGGGCTCAATCGCCGCAACCCAGCTTTCCCAGGATCCTGAATGGAATACACTGTCAGTGTATTCCCGTATACCCGATATATACCCCCGATACCCGTTCCAACGGTGTGCCCCCCCACCTTCACCCCAGAAATACCCTGCAAGTCCCCTAGCAATAGGATTGGGGCTATATACACCCACTATTTTTGCTACTGCCATATAGTGCCATTGTCTCACTGGGAATTCAAAGAATATATTGGGCTTACATATAACTTCAATTCCAGGGAGAAGCTTGTCAGTGTAACGTGGCACTGACGGGCTCAATCGCCGCAACCCAGCTTTCCCAGGATCCTGAATGGAACACACTGACAGTGTATCCCCGTATACCCCATATATACACCCCAAATCCCCGTTCCAACGGTGTGCCCCCCCACCTTCACCTCAGAAATACCCTGCAAGTCCCCTAGCAATAGAATTGGGGCTATATACACCCACAATTTTTGCTACTGGTATATAGTGCCATTGTCTGACTGGGAATTCAAAGAATATATTGGGGTGACGTGCACCCACAATTTTTACTACTGGTATACAGTGCCATTGTCTCACTGGGAATTCAAAGAATATATGGGGGTTATGTGCACCCACAATTTTTAATACTGGTATACAGTGCCATTGTCTGACTGGGAATTCAAAGAATATATGGGGGTTACGTGCACCCACAATTTTTACTACTGGTATACAGTGCCATTGTCTGACTGGGAATTCAAAGAATATATGGGGGTTATGTGCACCCACAATTTTTAATACTGGTATACAGTGCCATTGTCTGACTGGGAATTCAAAGAATATATTGGGGTTATGTGCACCCACAATTTTTACTACTGGTATACAGTGCCATTGTCTGACTGGGAATTCAAAGAATATATTGGGGTTATGTGCACCCACAATTTTTACTACTGGTATACAGTGCCATTGTCTGACTGGGAATTCAAAGAATATATGGGGGTTACGTGCACCCACAATTTTTACTACTGGTATACAGTGCCATTGTCTGACTGGGAATTCAAAGAATATATGGGGGTTATGTGCACCCACAATTTTTAATACTGGTATACAGTGCCATTGTCTGACTGGGAATTCAAAGAATATATGGGGGTTATGTGCACCCACAATTTTTAATACTGGTATACAATGCCATTGTCTGACTGGGAATTCAAAGAATATATGGGGGTTATGTGCACCCACAATTTTTACTACTGGTATATAGTGCCATTGTCTGACTGGGAATTCAAAGAATATATGGGGGTTATGTGCACCCACAATTTTTAATACTGGTATACAGTGCCATTGTCTGACTGGGAATTCAAAGAATATATTGGGGTTATGTGCACCCACAATTTTTACTACTGGTATACAGTGCCATTGTCTGACTGGGAATTCAAAGAATATATTGGGGTTATGTGCACCCACAATTTTTACTACTGGTATACAGTGCCATTGTCTCACTGGGAATTCAAAGAATATATTGGGGTTACGTGCACCCACAATTTTTACTACTGGTATACAGTGCCATTGTCTGACTGGGAATTCAAAGAATATATTGGGAATACAAATACCCTCATTTCTTGCTACTGCCATATAGTGCCAGTTTCTGACTGGTAATTCAAAGAATATATTGGGGTTACGTGCACCCACAATTTTTACTACTGGTATACAGTGCCATTGTCTGACTGGGAATTCAAAGAATATATTGGGAATACAAATACCCTCATTTCTTGCTACTGCCATATAGTGCCAGTGTCTGACTGGGAATTCAAAGAATATATTGGGGTTACGTGCACCCACAATTTTTACTACTGGTATACAGTGCCATTGTCTGACTGGGAATTCAAAGAATATATTGGGGTTATAAATACCCTCATTTCTTGCTACTGCCATATAGTGCCAGTGTCTGACTGGGAATTCAAAGAATATATTGGGAATACAAATACCCTCATTTCTTGCTACTGCCATATAGTGCCAGTTTCTGACTGGTAATTCAAAGAATATATTGGGGTTACGTGCACCCACAATTTTTACTACTGGTATACAGTGCCAATTTCTAACTAGGAATTCAAAATGCGCAAGGCTCCCGGAAAGGGACGTGGACGAGGCCGTGGGCGAGGTCGGGGGAATGGTTCTGGGGAGCAAGGTAGCAGTGAAGCCACAGGGCGTCCCGTGCCTACTCCTGTGGGGCAGCAAGCATTGCGCCACTCCACAGTGCCAGGGTTGCTTGCCACATTAACTAAACTGCAGGGTACAAACCTTAGTAGGCCCGAGAACCAGGAACAGGTCTTGCAATGGCTGTCAGAGAACGCTTACAGCACATTGTCCAGCAGCCAGTCAGACTCTGCCTCCTCTCCTCCTATTACCCAACAGTCTTGTCTTCCTTCCTCCCAAAATTCCGAAGCTTTACAGAACAATAACCCAAACTGTCCCTGCTCCCCAGAGCTGTTCTCCGCTCCTTTCATTGTCCCTCAACCTGCCTCTCCACGTCACGATTCCACGAACCTAACAGAGGAGCATCTGTGTCCAGATGCTCAAACACTAGAGTCTCCTCCATCTCCGTTCGATTTGTTGGTGGATGACCAGCAACCCACCCTCATCGACGATGATGTGACGCAGTTGCCGTCAGGGCATCCAGTTGACCGGCGCATTGTGCGGGAGGAGGAGATGAGACAGGAGTTGGAAGAGGAAGTGGTGGATGATGAGGACACTGACCCGACCTGGACAGGGGGGATGTCAAGCGGGGAAAGTAGTGTGGATGTTGAGGCAGGTGCAGCACCAAAAAGGGTAGCTAGAGGCAGAGGCAGAGGTCAGCAGCTTAGGCGAAGCCAGGCCACACCCGGAATCTCCCAAGATGTTCCAGTTCGTACCCAGCCCCGAAAAACTCCCACCTCGAGGGCACGTTTCTCGAAGGTGTGGAGTTTTTTCAAGGAATGCACCGAGGACAGATATAGTGTTGTCTGCACAATTTGCCTCTCGAAATTGATTAGGGGCTCTGAGAAGAGCAACCTGTCCACCACTTCAATGCGCCGTCATTTGGAATCCAAGCACTGGAATCAGTGGCAGGCAGCAACGGCAGGACAAAGGCCGCCTGCCGTTCACGCCACTGCCACTGCCTCTGCCACTGCCTCTGCCTCTGCCACTGCCACTGCTGACTGTGCTGGCGATGCACTCCAGAGGACGAGCCAGGACACCACTTCATCTGCCTCCGCCACTTTGTTGACTTCTACCTCATCCTCCCCTGGTCCTGTCTTATCTCCTTCTCCTGCACCATCAAAGGCACCATCAGGCGTTTCTTTACAACAACCCACCATCTCTCAGACATTGGAGCGGCGGCAGAAATACACTGCTAACCACCCACACGCGCAAGCCTTGAACGCCAACATCGCTAAACTGCTGGCCCAGGAGATGTTGGCGTTCCGGCTTGTTGAAACTCCCGCCTTCCTGGACCTGATGGCAACTGCGGCACCTCGCTATGCCGTCCCTAGCCGTCACTACTTCTCCCGGTGTGCCGTCCCCGCCTTGCACCAGCACGTGTCACTCAACATCAGGCGGGCCCTTAGTTCCGCGCTTTGCACAAAGGTCCACTTGACCACCGACGCGTGGACAAGTGCATGCGGACAGGGACGCTACATTTCACTGACGGCACACTGGGTGAATGTAGTTGAGGCTGGGACTGCTTCCCAAACTGGCCCGGTGTACCTCGTCTCCCCGCCTAACATTCCTGGCAGGGACACGAGAAGAACACCCCCCTCCTCCTCCTCCTCTACCGCCTCCTCCTCCGCCACCGCCTCCTCCTCCGCTGTTAGATTGACCCCAGCTACGAGTTGGAAACGTTGCAGCACTGGCGTTGGTAGACGTCAGCAGGCTGTGCTGAAGCTGATCAGCTTGGGGGACAGACAGCACACTGCCTCCGAGGTGAGGGATGCCCTCCTCGATGAGACGGCAATATGGTTTGAGCCGCTGCACCTGGGCCCAGGCATGGTCGTTTGTGATAACGGCCGGAACCTGGTAGCAGCTCTGGAGCTTGCCGGACTCCAACATGTTCCATGCCTGGCCCACGTCTTCAACCTAGTGGTGCAACGTTTCCTAAAGAGCTACCCCAATGTTCCAGAGCTACTGGTGAAAGTGCGGCGCATGTGCGCCCACTTTCGCAAGTCGACAGTAGCCGCTGCTAGCTTAAAATCTCTCCAGCAACGCCTGCATGTGCCACAACACCGGCTTTTGTGCGACGTCCCCACACGCTGGAACTCAACGTTTCAGATGTTGAATAGAGTGGTTGAGCAGCAGAGACCTTTGATGGAATACCAGCTACAAAACCCTAGGGTGCCACAAAGTCAGCTGCCTCAGTTTCACATCCATGAGTGGCCATGGATGAGAGACCTTTGTGACATCCTACGGGTCTTTGAGGAGTCCACAAGGAGGGTGAGCTCTGAGGATGCGATGGTGAGCCTTACAATCCCGCTCTTGTGTGTTCTGAGAGAATCCCTGATTGACATCAGGGATAACTCAGATCACACAGAGGAGTTAGGGATAGCATCCGATCCGTCACAGCTGGAGAGTAGGTCCACACATCTGTCCGCTTCACTGCGTTTAATGGAGGAGGAGGAGGAGGAGGAGGAGGAAGAAGAGTTGTCCGATGATGTGATGGTGATACAGGAGGCTTCCGGGCAACTTCGAATCGTCCCATTGTTGCAGCGCGGATGGGTAGACATGGAGGATGAGGAGGAAATGGAGATTGAACTTTCCGGTGGGGCCAGAGGAGTCATGCCAACTAACACTGTGGCAGACATGGCTGAGTTCATGTTGGGGTGCTTTACAACCGACAAGCGTATTGTCAAAATCATGGAGGACAACCAGTACTGGATCTTTGCTATCCTTGACCCCCGGTATAAAAACAACATCTCGTCTTTTATTCCGGTAGAGGGGAGGGCCAATCGCATCAATGCTTGCCACAGGCAATTGGTGCAGAATATGATGGAGATGTTTCCAGCATGTGACGTTGGCGGCAGGGAGGGCAGTTCCTCCAGTAGGCAACCAAGTTCTCACCGGTCCACACAAACGAGGGGCACACTGTCTAAGGTCTGGGACACCTTGATGGCACCCCCTCGCCAAAGTGCCGCCACGGAGGGTCCTAGTGTCACCAGGCGTGAGAAGTATAGGCGCATGTTGCGGGAATACCTTTCCGACCACAGCCCTGTCCTCTCCGACCCCTCTGCGCCCTACACGTATTGGGTGTCGAAGTTGGACCTGTGGCTTGAACTTGCCCTATATGCCTTGGAGGTGCTGTCCTGTCCTGCCGCCAGCGTCCTATCTGAGAGGGTGTTCAGTGCAGCCGGTGGCATCATCACTGACAAGCGCACCCGTCTGTCAGCTGAGAGTGCCGACCGGCTCACTTTGATAAAAATGAACCACCACTGGATAGAGCCTTCATTTTTGTGCCCACCTGTGTAAAGCACCCCAACATGAAACTCCATGTCTGTACTCAACCTCTCCAATTCCTCCGCATCCTCATACTCATCCACCATAAGCGTTGCACAATTCTGCTAATACTAGGCTCCCTCCAACATGATTTCCCCCAACTCTGCTGGTTAGAGGCTCCCTCCACCCTGATTTCCACCAACTCTGCTGGTTAGAGGCTCCCTCCACCCTGCTTTCCCACAACTCTGCTGGTTAGAGGCTCCCTCCACCATGAATTTGCCCAAACTGGGCTGGTTAGAGGCTCCCTCCACCATGAATTGGTCCAAACTGGGGTTTTTAGAGGCTCCCTCCACCATGAATTTGCCAAAACTGGGCTGTTTAGAGGCTCCCTCCACCATGAATTGGTCCAAATTGGGGTTTTTAGAGGCTCCCTCCACCATGAATTTGCCCAAACTGGGCTGGTTAGAGGCTCCCTCCACCATGAATTGGTCCAAACTGGGCTGGTTAGAGGCTCCCTCCACCATGAATTGGTCCAAATTGGGGTTTTTAGAGGCTCCCTCCACCATGAATTGGTCCAAACTGGGCTGTTTAGAGGCTCCCTCCACCATGAATTGGTCCAAACTGGGGTTTTTAGAGGCTCCCTCCACCATGAATTGGTCCAAACTGGGCTGGTTAGAGGCTCCCTCCACCATGAATTGGTCCAAACTGGGTTTTTTAGAGGCTCCCTCCACCATGAATTGGTCCAAACTGGGGTTTTTAGAGGCTCCCTCCACCATGAATTGGTCCAAACTGGGGTTTTTAGAGGCTCCCTCCACCATGAATTGGTCCAAACTGGGGTGTTTAGAGGCTCCCTCCACCATGAATTTGCCCAAACTGGGCTGTTTAGAGGCTCCCTCCACCATGAATTGGTCCAAACTGGGTTTTTTAGAGGCTCCCTCCACCATGAATTGGTCCAAACTGGGGTTTTTAGAGGCTCCCTCCACCATGAATTGGTCCAAACTGGGGTTTTTAGAGGCTCCCTCCACCATGAATTTGCCCAAACTGGGCTGTTTAGAGGCTCCCTCCACCATGAATTTGCCCAAACTGGGCTGTTTAGAGGCTCCCTCCACCATGAATTTGCCCAAACTGGGCTGGTTAGAGGCTCCCTCCACCATGAATTGGTCCAAACTGGGGTTTTTAGAGGCTCCCTCCACCATGAATTGGTCCAAACTTGGCTGTTTAGAGGCTCCCTCCACCATTAATTGGTCCAAACTGGGCTGGTTAGAGGCTCCCTCCACCATGAATTGGTCCAAACTGGGTTTTTTAGAGGCTCCCTCCACCATGAATTGGTCCAAACTGGGGTTTTTAGAGGCTCCCTCCACCATGAATTGGTCCAAACTGGGCTGTTTAGCGGCTCCCTCCACCATTAATTGGTCCAAACTGGGCTGGTTAGAGGCTCCCTCCACCATGAATTTGCCCAAACTGGGCTGTTTAGAGGCTCCCTCCACCATGAATTTGCCCAAACTGGGCTGGTTAGAGGCTCCCTCCACCATGAATTGGTCCAAACTGGGGTTTTTAGAGGCTCCCTCCACCATGAATTGGTCCAAACTTGGCTGTTTAGAGGCTCCCTCCACCATGAATTGGTCCAAACTTGGCTGTTTAGAGGCTCCCTCCACCATGAATTGGTCCAAACTGGGGTGGTTAGAGGCTCCCTCCACCATTAATTGGTACAAACTGGGCTGGTTAGAGGCTCCCTCCACCATTAATTGGTCCAAACTGGGCTGGTTAGAGGCTCCCTCCACCATTAATTGGTCCAAACTGGGCTGGTTAGAGGCTCCCTCCACCATTAATTGGTCCAAACTTGGCTGGTTAGAGGCTCCCTCCACCATGAATTTGCCCAAACTGGGCTGGTTAGAGGCTCCCTCCACCATGAATTGGTCCAAACTGGGTTTTTTAGAGGCTCCCTCCACCATGAATTTGCCCAAACTGGGCTGGTTAGAGGCTCCCTCCACCATGAATTGGTCCAAACTGGGTTTTTTAGAGGCTCCCTCCACCATGAATTTGCCCACACTGGGCTGGTTAGAGGCTCCCTCCACCATGAATTGGTCCAAACTGGGGTTTTTAGAGGCTCCCTCCACCATGAATTTGCCCAAACTGGGGTGTTTAGAGGCTCCCTCCACCATGAATTTGCCCAAACTCTGCTGGTTAGAGGCTCAATCCACCCTGATTTTCAAAACAAATGTTGGTGCCAACCTCAACTTACTACAAGGGCCAAATTCACTGCTGGTGACAAGCTCTCCTCACTGCAAGTGCCAAATACACATGTTTCAAGGTGTTTTCCTACTGTCAGAGAGGTGGTATTGAGTGTGTAAAGTGTGTAGTTGTTAGGCTGTGATGTTGGGGTAATAGAGGGTCTTTGGTGTGTTAGATGCCCCCAGACATGCTTCCCCTGCTGTCCCAGTGTCATTCCAGAGGTGTTGGCATCATTTCCTGGGGTGTCATAGTGGACTTGGTGACCCTCCAGACACTGATTTGGGTTTCCCCCTTAACGAGTATCTGTTCCCCATAGACTATAATGGGGTTCGAAACCCATTCGAACACACGAACATTGAGCGGCTGTTCGAATCGAATTTCGAACCTCGAACATTTTAGTGTTCGCTCATCTCTACTAGGAACCTATCTATATAACATAGTGTAGAATACAGTCAGGGCTCCTAGGAACCTATCTATAAAACATAGTGTATAACACTGTCAGGGCTCCTAGGAACCCATCTATAAAACATAGTGTAGAATACTGTCAGGGCTCCTAGGAACCTATCTATAAAACATAGTATAGAACACTGTCAGGGCTCCTAGGAACCTATCTATAATACATAGTGTAGAACACTGTCAGGGCTCCTAGGAACCTATCTATAAAACATAGTGTAGAATACTGTCAGGGCTCCTAGGAACCTATCTATAAAACATAGTGTAGAACACTGTCAGGGCTTCTAGGAACCTATTAATAAAACATAGTGTAGAATACTGTCAGGGCTCCTAGGAACCTATCTATAAAACATAGTGTATAACACTGTCAGGGCTCCTAGGAACCTATCTATAAAACATAGCGTATAACACTGTCAGGGCTCCTAGGAACCTATCTATAAAACATAGCGTAGAACACTGTCAGGGCTCCTAGGAACCTATCTATAAAACATAGCGTAGAACACTGTCAGGGCTCCTAGGAACCTATCTATAAAACATAGCGTAGAATACTGTCAGGGATCCTAGGAACCTATCTATACAACATAGTGTAGAACACTGTCAGGGCTCCTAGGAACCTATCTATAAAACATAGCGTAGAACACTGTCAGGGCTCCTAGGAACCTATCTATAAAACATAGCGTAGAACACTGTCAGGGCTCCTAGGAACCTATCTATAAAACATAGCGTAGAACACTGTCAGGGCTCCTAGGAACCTATCTATAAAACATAGTGCATGACACTGTCAGGGCTCCTAAGAACCTATCTATAAAACATAGTGTAGAATACTGTCAGGGATCCTAGGAACCTATCTATACAACATAGCGTAGAACACTGTCAGGGCTCCTAGGAACCTATCTATAAAACATAGCGTAGAACACTGTCAGGGCTCCTAGGAACCTATCTATAAAACATAGCGTAGAACACTGTCAGAGCTCCTATGAACCTATCTATAAAACATAGTGCATGACACTGTCAGGGCTCCTAAGAACCTATCTATAAAACATAGTGTAGAACACTGTCAGGACTCCTAGGAACCTATCTATAAAACATAGTGTAGAACACTGTCAGGGCTCCTAGGAACCTATCTATAAAACATAGCGTAGAACACTGTCAGGGCTCCTAGGAACCTATCTATAAAACATAGTGCATGACACTGTCAGGGCTCCTAAGAACCTATCTATAAAACATAGTGTAGAACACTCTTAAGGCGCGTAGAATAATCTTCAATAGGTTAAGTAAGGTTTTCTGGTGTCAAAGACTGATGGGAATAGTTACGATATCTCTGCAGAATATGTTGGAACTATAGAAGCAATGTGAAATAAATGTAAAATAAATATTTCATTCTCTAATGGTTAGTGGAAATAAAATATAGACTTGTAGGTGTTGCTGACTCAGGCCCCGTCTTTTATGTTTTTTGGTGTGACTATTGATGGCAAACGTGTAAATGATAGCATGTTACAGTATTTTTAGGGTTGAGCCGATCTTGACATTTCAAAATCAATTTTAAAATCCGATTTCCGATCATTTTCCAGCTGATCCCGATCCTGATCCCTATCAAGAACTTTTCCGATCCCGATCGCTCAACCCTAGTTATTTTACAATTAAGGTTAAGTGTTAGGCTGGGATGTTCCCATGGGAAAAGTAAACATTTATCTTACAGATGGTGCCCCCCTCTTTGACTTAATGGATTTCCTTTTGCTTCTCGTGTTTTGTTTTGTTTTTTTTCTACAGACTGCTTTTTAGGAAATATAAAGTTACCTTGATAATATTTTCTTCACAAAACCTTTTAACCCTTATAAATAACATTATGTCCCCAAGACATTAAATATTACAGATGATGTGGGAAAAACAAAAGTAAATAATAAAGAACATAATAGTACAAATGTGAAGAAAT